>NW_006409060.1:442834-445356 GCF_000296735.1 Chrysochloris asiatica | reverse complement strand
CTACATGTAAGACAAGTCCAATATGTTCATATACAGAGAGCGACCTACGTGACAGATCAGTCCAACATATCCATATACAGAGAGCTAGATCCATGGCAGTCAAGTCCCATATGTTCATATACAGAGATCTAGCTACATGGCAGATCCATCTAACATTTCCATGTACAGAGAGCTAACTACTTGTCATACGAGTCCAAAATACCTCTGTATAAAGTAATGCCACATGACAGTATACAGAGTGCTATCTACATGGGAGATGAGTCCAACTTGTCCATGTACTGAGATCTAACTACATAGCAGAGTAGTTGAAGATGTCCATATACAGAATACTAGCTACATGGCAGATGAGTCCAACATGTGCATATACTAAGAGCTAGCTACATGGCAGATGAATTTTTGAGTATATTTACAGGGATAACTACAAGGCAGATAAGTCCAACATGTTCATACTGAGAGAGCTTTCTACATGGCTGTTGTGTATATCATGTCCATATACTGAGAGCTAGCTACATGGCAGTCAAGTCCAATATGTTCATATACAGAGAGCTACCTACATGGCAGATCAGTCCAATATATCTATGCACAGAGAGCTAGCTACATGTCAGATGAATCAAAATAACCCTAAAAGAGGTAGCTACATGGCAGAGTAGTGCAACATGTGCATACACAAAGGTCTAGTTAAATAGCAGATGAGTCTAATGTGTCCCTATAATTAGAGCTAACTACAAGCAGAGTAGTCCAAGATGTACATATACAGAGTACTATATACATGACAGATTAGTCCATCATGTCCGTATACTGAGAGTTCGCTACATGGTAAATGAGTCCAACATGTCCATATACTGAGAGTTAGCTATGTAGCAGATTTGTCCAACATGAGTATATTTAGAGGGCTAGCTACAAGGCACATGTGTCCAACATGTTCATACAGAGAGAGTTGGCTACATGGCAGACCAGTCTAACATGTCCATATACAGAGAACTAGCTACATGGCAGACATATCCAATATGATCATATACAGATAGTTACATACATGGCAGATCAGCCCAACATATCCATGCACAGAGAGTTAGCTACATGTCAGACGTGTCCAAAATGTCCATATAGAGAGATAACAAAAACCAGAGTAGTGCAACATGTCCATATACAGAGTTCTATCTACGTGGCAGATGAGTGCAACGTATCCATATACTGAGAGCTAGCCACATGGCACATTAGTCCAATATGTCTGTATACAGTGTACTAGCTACATGGCAGATGAGTCCAACGTGTCCATATACGGAGAGCTAGCTATAAGGCAGATGAGTCCAATATGTGTATATTTAGAGGACTAGCTACAAGGCACATTAGTCCAACATGTTTAAACAGACAGAGCTGGCTACATGACTGATGAGTCCAAAAAGTCCGTATTCTTAGAGCAACTACATGGCAGACATGTCCAATATGTTCATATACAGAGAGCTACATACATGGCATTTCAGTCCAACATATCCATGCACAGAGAGCTACCTACATGGCAGACGAGTCCAAAATGTACATATACAGATGTAGCTACATGGCAGAGTAGTGCAATATGTCCATATACAGAGTTCTAGCTACATGACAGATGAGTCCAACGTGTCCATATAATGATAGCTAGCTATATGGTAGAGTAGTCCAACATGTCCGTATACAGAATACTAGCTACATGGCAGATGATTCCACATGTCCATATACGGAGAGTTCGCTTCATGGCAGATGAGACCAACATGTGTATATATACAAAACTGCCAACTAGGCAGATGAATCTAACATATTCATGCATAGGAAGCTGGCTACATACCTGATGAGTCCAACATATCCATATACTGAGAGCTAGCTACATGACAGGCAAGTCCAGTATTTTCATATTGAGAGAGCTACCTACATGGCAGATCAGTCGATCATATCCAAGCACAGAGAAATAGCTACATGGCAGACATGACCAATATGTTCATATAGAGAGAGCTACCTTCATGGCAGATTAGTTCAACATAACCATGCAGAAAGAACTAGCTACATGGCAGACAAATACAACATGTCCATATACTGAGAATTATCTACATGGAAGATAAGTCCAACATGTTCATACAGAGAGAGCTGGCTGCATTCCTGATGAGTCCAACGTGTTCATATACAGAGACCTACCTTCATGGCAGATCAGTCCATCATATCCATGTATAGAGATCACACTACATGAGAGACTAGTCCAACATGATGAAATACAGAGTACTAAATACATGGCAGATGAGTCCCACATGTCCATATACCAAGAGTTAACTACATGGCAGATGAGTCCAACATGTGAATATTTAGAGGGCTAGCTACAAGGCAAATGAGTCCAACATGTTCATACACAGAGAGATGGCTGCATGGCTGATGAGTCCAATATGTCCATATACAGAGAGCCAGCTACATGGCAGACAAGTCCAAAAAATTCATATACAGAGAGCTAACTACATGGCAGATCAGTCCAATATATCCATATACAGAAATCTAGCTAC
>NW_006409060.1:439973-441506 GCF_000296735.1 Chrysochloris asiatica | reverse complement strand
GGCAGATGAATCCAAGTTGTCTATATACCGAGAGCTACTACATGGCAGAGTAGTCCACCATGTCCATATACAGACTACTAGCTACAAGGCAGATGAGTCCAACATGTCCATATACTGAGAGTTAGCTACATGCCAGATGAGTCCAACATGTGTATGTTTAGAAGGCTAGCTACAAGGCAGATGAGTCCAACATGTCCATATACTGAGAGCTAGCTACATGGCAGACATGTCCAATATGTTCATATAGAGTGACATACCTCCATGGCAGATCAATCCAATATATCTATGCAAAGAGTGTTAGCTACATGTCAGACAAACCCAAACTGTCCATATAGAGAGGTAGCTACATGGTAGAATAGTGCAAAATGTCCATATACAGAATTCTAGCTAAAAGGCAGATGAGTCCAACATGTCCATATACTGAGACCTAGGCACATGGAATAGTATTCCAAGATGTCCATATACAGAGTAATAGCTACATGGCCGATGAGTCCAAAATGTTCATATACTGAGGTACCTACATGGCAGAAAAGTGCAACATGACCATATACAGAATTCTACCTACATGGCAAATGAATCCAACATGTCCATATACTGAGATCTAGCTACATGTCAGATAAGTACAACATGTATATATTTGGAGGGCTAGCTACAAGGCATATCAGTCCAACGTGTTCATATATAGAGAGAGCTAGCTACATGACAGACAAATCCAAAATATTAATATACAGAGAGCTACCTATATGGCCGATCAATGCATCATATCCATGCAAAGAGAGGAAGCTAAATGTCAGATGAATCCAAAATGTCCCTATACAGAGATAACTACATGGAAGAGCAGTGAAAAATGTTGATATGCAGAGGTTAAGCTACATGGCCGATGAGTCTAACGTGTTCTTATACTGAGAGATAGCTACATGTCATAGTTGTTTAAGATGTCCATATACAGAGTACTAGCTACACAGCAGAGGAAACCAACATGTCCATATACAGAGAACTAACTACATGGCAGACACTTCTAATGTTCATACTTAGAGAGCTACAGACATGGCAGATCAGTCTAATATATACATGTACAGAGAGCTTTACATAACAGCTCTACATAACAGACGATTCGAACATGTCCATATACAGAGTACTAGATACATGGCAAATGAGTCCAACATGTCCATATACTGAGAGTTTACTACATGGCAGATGAGTCCAACATGTGAATATTTAGAGGGCTAGCTACAAGGCAAATGATTCCAACATGTTCATACAGAGAGAGCTGGCTACATGGATGATGAGTCAAACATGTCCATATACAGACAGCTAGCTACATGGCAGACAAGTCCAAAATATCATATACAGAGAGCTATCTACATGGTATATCAGTCCAACATAGCGATTTAAAGAGAGCTAGCTACATGACAGACGAGTCCAACATGTCCTCATACTGTGTACTGGCTACAAGGTAGATGAGTCCAACATGTGCATATTTAGAGGGCTAGCTACAAGGCAGATGAGTCCAACATGTTCAAACACAGAGAT
>NW_006409060.1:437470-438589 GCF_000296735.1 Chrysochloris asiatica | reverse complement strand
CATTTCCATATACAGAGTTTTATCTACATCGCAGATGAATCCAACATGTCCATATACTGAGATTTGTCTACATGGCAGATGAGTCCAACATGTGTACATTTAAAGGGCTAGCTAAAAGACAGATGAATCCAACATGTTCATACACAGAGAGCTGGATAAATGGCTGATGAGTCCAACATGTGAATATACTGAGAGTTAGCTACATGGCAGACAAGTCCAATATGATCATATACAGAGAGCTACCTACAAGTCATATCAGACCATCATATCCATGCACATTGAGCTAGCTGCATGTCAGATGAGTCCAAAATGTCCATATAAAGAGGTAGCAAAATGTAGAGCTGTGCAACATGATCATATACAGAGTTCTATCTACGTGGCAGATGAGTCCAACATGTCCATACACTGAGAGTTAGCTGCATGGAAGAGAACTCCAAAATGTCCATAAACAGAGTACTAGCTATGTGGCAGATGAGTCCAACATGTCCATATACTGAGAGTTATCTACATGGCAGATGAGTCCAACATCTGTATATATAGAGGACTAGCTACATGGCAGATTAGTCCATCGTGTCCATATAAAGAAAACTAGCCACATGGCAGAGTAGTGCAACCTTTCCATAAACAGAGTTCTAGCTACATGGCAGATGAATCCAACATGTCCATATACTGTGAGCTAGCTAAATGGTGGAGCAGTCCAACATGTCCATACGCAGAGTACTAGCTACATGGCAGATGAGTCCAACAAGTCCATATACTTAGAGTTAACAACATGGCAGTAGAGTTCAACATATGCATACTTAGAGGGCTAGCTAAAATGCAGATGAGTCCAACATGTTCATACAGAGAGAACTGGCTACATGGCTGATGAGTCCAACATGTCCATATATAGAGAGCTACCTATATGGCATATCAGTTCAACATATCCATGTACAGAGAGCTAGCTATATGACAGATGAGTCCAACATGTCGCTATACAGAGTACTAGCTACAAGGCAGATGAGTTCAACATGTCAATATTCTGAGAGTTAGCTGCATGGTAGATGTGTCCAACACATCTGTATATTTAGGGGGCTAGCTACAAGGCAGATGAGTCAAACATGTTCATACAGAGAGAGC
>NW_006409060.1:435698-436385 GCF_000296735.1 Chrysochloris asiatica | reverse complement strand
GACTAGCTACCTGGTAGACTAGTCCAAAATGTCCAGATACAGTGACCTAGCTATATGGCAGAGTGGTGCAACTTTTCCATATACAGAGTTGTAGCTACATGTCAGATGAGTCTAACTTGTCCATATACTGAGAGCTAGCTACAGGGCAGAGTTGTCCAACATGTCCATGTACAGAGTGCTATCTACATGGCAGATGAGTCCAACATGTACATATACTGAGAGTAAGCTACAGGGTAGATGAGTCAAACAAGTGTATATATAGAAGACTAGCTACAAGGCAGATGAGGCCAACATGTTCATACAGAGAGAGTTGGCTACATGGCTGATGAGGCCAACATGTCCATTTACTGAAAGCTAGCTACATGTCAGAATAGTCCAACATGTCCATATACTGAGAGTTAGCTGCATGTCAGTTGAGTCAAAAATGTGTATATTTAGAGGGCTAGCTACAAGGTAGATGAGACCAACATGTTCAGACACAGAGATGGCTTCATGGCTGATGACTCCAATATGTCCATATACTGAGAGCTAGCTACATGGTAGACAAGTCCAATATATTCATATACAGAGAGCTACCTGTATGGCATATCAGTCCAAGATATTCATGCACAGAGAGCTAGCTACATGGCAGACAAGTCCAAAATGTCCATATGCAGAGAGATAGCTACCTAGAAGAATAGTGCAACA
>NW_006409060.1:407501-408085 GCF_000296735.1 Chrysochloris asiatica | reverse complement strand
TCTGCCATGTAGCTAGAAGTCTACATATGGAAATATTGTCCTACTCTGCCATGTAGTTATCTCACTGTATATGGATATTTTGGATTCATCTGCCATGTAGCTAGCTCTCTGTGCATGGATTTGTTGGACTGATCTGCCATGTAGGTAGCTCTCTGTATAAGGCATGTCTGCCATGAAACTAGGTCTCTGTATATGGACATGTTGGAATCATCAGCCATGTAGCCAGCTCTCTCTGCATGAACATGTTGGACTTATCTGCCTTGTAGCTAGTCCTTTATATATACACATGTTGGAATCATTTTCCATGTTGCTAACTCTCAGTATATTGACATGTTGGGCTCATCTGCTTTGTAGCTAGTCCTGTATACATGGACATGTTGGACTACTCTGCCATGCAGCTAGCTCTCATTGTATGCAATTTTTGAACTCATCTGCCATGTACCTAGAACTTTGTGTATGGAAATGGTGAACAACTCTGCTATGTAGGTAGCTCTCTGTATATAGCCATTTTGAACTCGTCTACATAGTAGCTAGCTCTCTATGTATGAACCTGTTGTACACATATGCCTTGTAACTAGTCCTCT
>NW_006409060.1:403730-404983 GCF_000296735.1 Chrysochloris asiatica | reverse complement strand
CCATGTAGCTAGCTCTCTGTACATGGATATGTTTGTCTGATATGCCATGTAGGTAGCTCGGTGTATATGAATATATTGGACTTATCTCCATTTAGCTAGCTCTCAGTATATGGACATTTTTTAATCATTATCCATGTATTCAGCTCTCTCTGTATGAACTTGTTAGACTCATCTACTTTGTAGCTAATCTTATATATACACATTTTGGACTCATCTAACATGTAGCTAACTCTCAGTATATGGATATGTTGGACCAATCTGTCATGTAGCTAGTACACTGTATATGGATGTTTTGGACTACTCTTCCATGTAGGTAGCTCTCAGTATATGGACACGTTGGACTCATCTGAAAGGTGGCTAGAACTCTGAGTATGGAAATGTTGCACTACTCTTCCATGTTGCTAGCTCCCTGTATATGGGCCTTTTGAACTCATCTGCCATGTAGCCTGCTCTCAGTGCATGGATATGTTGGACAAATCTGCCATGTAGGTAACTCTCTGTATATGAACATATTGGAATTGTCTGCCATGGAACTAGCACTCAGTATATGCCCATGCTGGACTCATCAGCAATGTAGCCAGCTCTCTCTGTATAAACATGTTGGACTCATCTGTCTTGTATTGAGCCCTCTAAATATACAATTATTGTACTCATCCACCATTTAGCTAACAAACAGTATTTGGACATGTTGGTCTCATCTGCCATGTATGTAATACTCTGTATATGGACATGTTGCACTCCTCTACCATGCAGCTAACCTGGGTATATGGGAACTTTGGACTCATTCATCTACCATGTAGCTAGAACTCTGTATATGGAAATGTTGCACTACTCTGCCATGTAGCTAGCTCTCTATGTGGACATTTTGGACTCGTCTGCCATGAAGCTAGCTCTCTGTGCTTAGACATGTTGGACTCATCTACCATGTACATAGCTTTCTGTGTTTGAACACGTTGGGCTCATATGCCTTGTAGGTAGTCCTCTATATATACACATGTTGGACTCATCTGCCATGTAGCTAACTCTCAATATATGGACATATTGAACTCATCTGCTATGTAGCTAGTACACTGTATATGGACATGTTGGACTCATCTGCCATGTCGTTAGTATGCTGAATATGGAAATATTGCACTACTCTGCCATAAAGCTCAATCTCTGTATATGGATATTTTGAACTCATCTGCCAAATAGCTAGTTCGCTGGACATGGATATGATGGACTGATCTGCCTTTTAGGTAGCTCTCTATATG
>NW_006409060.1:400614-402513 GCF_000296735.1 Chrysochloris asiatica | reverse complement strand
AGCTGTCTGTGTATGAACTTGTTGGACTCATCTGTCTTTTAGATAGTACTCTAAATATACACATGTAGGACTCATCAACCATGTAGCTAACTTTCAGTATATGGACATCTGGGACTCATCAGCCATGTACCTAGGACTCTATATATGGACATGTTGGACTACTCTGCCATGATGCTAGCTATCAGTACATGGACACGTTGGACTCATCTTGCATTTAGCTTGATCTCTGTATATGTAAATGTTACACTTCTCTTCCATGAAGCTCGCTCTTTGTATATGGACATGTGGGAATCATCAGCCATGCATCCAATCCAACATGTCCATATACAGAAAACTAGCTACATGGCAGACAATTCCAACATGTTCATATAGAGAAACCTACCTACATGGCAGGTCAGTCCAATATATTCATGCACAAAGAGTTAGATACACAGCAGACGAGCCTAAAATGTACATATGCAGATAGCTAGCTACATGACAGAGTAGTGCATCATTTCCATATACAGAGTTCTAGCTAAATGGCAGATGACTTCAACGTGTGCATATACTGAGAGCCAGCTACATGGCAGATGAGTCCAACATGTACATATACAGAGTACTAGTGACATGGCAGATAAATACAACATATCCATATACTGAGAGTTAGCTATATGGAGATTAATCCAACATGTATATTTATAGAGGACTAGGTACAAGGCAGGTGAGTCCAATGTGTTCAACTAGAGAGAGGTAACTACATGGAAGACGAGTCCAAAATGTCCATATACAGAGAGCTAGATACATGGAAGACTAGTGCAACATTTCCATATACAGAGTTTGAGCTACATGGCAGGTGAGTCCAACGTGTCCATATACTGAGAGCTAGTTACATGGCAGAGTAGTCCATCATGTCCATATGCAGAGTACTAGCTACATGGCAGATGAATCCAACATGTCCATATACTGAGAGTTAGCTAAATGACATATGAGTCCAACATGTATATGTTTATAGGGTTCGCTACAAGGCAGATGACACCAACATGTTCATACACAGAAAGTTGGCTACATGGCTGATAAGTCCAACATGTCCACATACAGAGAGGTAGCTACATGGCAGGCAAGTTCTGTATGTTCATATACAGAGAGCTACCTATTTGCAGATCGGTCCAGCATATCTACAGCACAGAAAGCTAGCTACATGTCACACAATTCCAACATGCTCATATACAGAGAGCTAACTACATGGCAGTTCAATCCAACATATAAATGCACAGAGAGCTAGCTACATGACAGATAAGTCCAAAATGTCCATATACCGAGAGCTAGATACATGTCACTTGAGTACAAAGCGTCCATTTACTGAGAGTTAGCCACCTGGCAGATGAGTCCAACATGTGTATATATAGAGGGACTAGCTACAAGGCAGATGAGTCCAATATGTTCATACAGAGGGAGCTGACTACATTGCTGATGAGTCCAACATATCCATATACATAGAGCTAGCCAAATGGTAGAAACTTCCCATATGTTCATATACAGAGAGCTACCTACATGGCAGATCATTCCAGCATATCTATGTAGATAGAGCCAGCTATATGGCAGACGAGTCCAAAATGTCCGTGTACAGACAGCTAACTACATGGTAGGGTAATGCAAAAATTCCATATACAGAGTTCTTCCTACATGGCAGATGAGTCCAACGTGCCCATATAATGAGAGCTAGCTACATGGCAGAGTACTCCAACATGTCCAAATTCAGAATACTAGCTACATGGCAGATGAGTCCAACATGTCCATATAATGACAGCTACATGGCAGACGAATCCAATATGTGTATATTTAGAGTGCTAGCTACAAGGGAGATGAATCCAACATATTCATACACAGAGAGCTGGCTACATGGCAGACGAGTCCAACATT
>NW_006409060.1:398873-399630 GCF_000296735.1 Chrysochloris asiatica | reverse complement strand
CAGACAAATCCAATATGTTCATATACAGAAAGTTGCCTACATGGCAGAATAGTCCAACATATCCTTGCACAGAGATCTAGCTACATGGAAGATGAGTCCTAAATGTCCATATACAGAGAGCTAGCTACATGGCAGAGTAGTGCAACATTACCATATAAAGAATTTTAGCTATATGACAGATGAGTCCAAAGTGTCCATATACTGAGAGCTAGCTACATGACAGATTAATCTAGCATGTCCAAATACAGAGTACTAGTGACACTGCATGACTGATGAGTCCAACATGTCTGTATACAGACATCTACCTACATAGCACAGAAGTCCAATATGTTCATATATAGAGACCTACCTACATGGCAGATCAGTCCAACTATCCATGCACAGAGAGCTTGCTACATGGCAGACAAGTCCAAATTGTCCATATAAAGAGAGCTAGCTACATGACAGAGTAGTGCAACATTTCCATATTCAAAGCTCTAACTACATACAGATGAGTCCCACATGTCCATATAATGGGAGCTAGCTACATGGCAAAGTAGTCCAACAATTCCATAAATAGCGTACTTGCTACATGGCGGATTAGTCCAACATGTCCATGTACTGAGAGTTATCTAAATGGCAGTTGAGTCCAACATGTGTATATATAGTTGAATAGCTACAAGGCAGATGAGTCCAACATATTCATACAGAGAGAGCTGACTACATGGCTCATGAGTCCAACTTGTCCACATACAGAGTACTAGCTACATGACAGACA
>NW_006409060.1:396579-397305 GCF_000296735.1 Chrysochloris asiatica | reverse complement strand
CTAGCTACATGGCAGAGCAGTGCAACATTTCCTTATAAGGACTTCAAGCTACATGGCAGATGAGTCCAAGGTGGTCATATACTGAGAGCTAGCTACATGAGAAATGAGTCCAGCATGTCCATATATAAAGTATGAGCTACATGGCAGATGAGTCTTACATATCTATATACTGAGAGTTAGCTACATGACAATTAATTCCAGCATGTGTATATTTATAAGGCAAGCTACTAGGCAGATGAGTACAACAAGTTTATACAGAGAGCTGACTTCATGGTTAATGGGTCCAACATGTCCATATACAGACAGCTACCCACATGGCAGACATGTGTAATATATTCATATACAGTGTACTAGCTACATGGCAGATTAATCCAGCATATCTATGCATAGAGAGTTAGCTACATGGCAGACGAGTCCAACATGTCCATATACAGAGAGCTACCTACATTGCAGAGAAGTCACATATGTTCAAAGAGAGCTACCTACATGGCAGATTAATCCAGCATATCTATGCATAGAGAGTTAGCTACCTGGCAGATGAGTCCAAAATGTCCATATACAGAGAGCTAGCTACATGACATAATGCAACAATTCCATATATGGAGTTCTATCTACATGACAGATGCGTCCAACATGTCCATATACTGAGAGCTAGCTACATGGCAGAGTAGTCCAACATGTTCATATACAAAGTACTAGCTTCATGGTAGAGGAGTAAAACATGTC
>NW_006409060.1:395343-396389 GCF_000296735.1 Chrysochloris asiatica | reverse complement strand
CCAACATGTTCATACAGAGAGACCTGGCTACATGGCAGATGAGTCCAAAATGTCCATATTCAGAGAGCTAACTACATGGCAGAAGAGTGCAATATTTCCATATACAGTGTTCTAGCTACATGGCAAATGAGTCCAATGTGTCCATATACTGAGAGCTAGCTACATGGCAGAGTAGTACCACATATCCATATTCAGAGCTCAAGCTACCTGGAGATGAGTCCAACATGTCCTTATACTGAGATCTAGCTATATGGCAGAGTAGTCCAACATGTCCACATACAAAGTACAAGCTACATGACTGATTAGTCCTACATGTCTATATACTGAGAGTTAGCTACATAAAGGTGAGTTTGATAAGTGTATATATAGAGAGAGGAGCAGCTACAAGGCAAATGAGTCCAACATGTTCATACATAGAGCACTAGCTACATGGCAGACAATTTCAATATGTTCATATTCAGAGAGTTACATACATGGCAGATCTGTCCATCATATCCATGTACAGATTGCTAGGTACATTGCAGACAAGTCCAAAATTTCCATATACAGAGAGTTAGCTACATGGCAGAGAAGAGCAACATTACCTTATAGAGTTCTAGATACAAGGCAGATGAGTCCAACGTGTCCATATAAATGAGAGTTAGCTACAGGGCAGAGTTTTCCAACATGTCCATATACAGAGTACTAGCTATATGGCAGATGAGTCGAACATGTCCATATACTGAGAGTTAGCTACATGGCAGATGATTCCAACATGTGTTTATATAGAGGAGTACCAACAAGGCAGATGAGTCCAACATGTACATACAGAGAGAGTTGGCTACATGGTTGATGAGTTCACAATGTCCATATACCGAGATATAGCTAAATGTCAGACAAGTACAATCAGTTAATATACAAAGAGCTACCTACATGGCAGATCAGTTCAACATATCCATGGACAGAGAACTAGCTACATGGCAGACGAGTCAAAAATGTACATATATAGAGAGCTAGCTACATGACTGAGTAGTGCATCATTTCCATATACAGAATTCTATCTACAT
>NW_006409060.1:391292-393155 GCF_000296735.1 Chrysochloris asiatica | reverse complement strand
CATATAGAGAGAGCTGGCTACATGTCTGATGAGTCCAACATGTCCATATACAATGAGTTAACTACAAGACAGACAGTCCAATATGTTCATATACAGAGAGTTACCCATATGTCAGATCATTCCATCATATCCATGCATAGATTGCTAGTTACATGGTAGACAAGACTAAAATGTCAATATACAGAGAGCTAGGTACATGGCAGAACAGTGCAACATTTCCAAATAAGGACTTCTAGCTTTATGGCAGATGAGTCCAACGTATCCATATACTGAGAGCTAGTTACATGGAAAATGAGTACAACATGTCCATATACAGAGAACTAGCTACATGGCAGATGAGTCCAACATTTCCTTATACTGAGAGTTAGCTACATGGTAGACAAGTCCAATATGTTGACATACAGAGAACTATCTACATGACAGATCACTGCAACATATCCATGCACAGAGAGCTAGCTCCATGGCCGAAGAGACCAAAATGTCCATATATAGACAGCTAGCTACATGGCAGACTAGTGTATCATTTCCATATACAGAACTCTAGCTATATGAAAGTGAGTCGAAAGTGTCCATAAAATGAGAGCTAGCTACATGGCAGAGTAGTCCAACGTATCCATATACAGAGTACTAGCTAAATGGCAGATGAGTCCTACATGTCCATATATTGAGAGCTAGCTACATGACAGAGTAGTCCAACATGTCCATTCACAGTGTACTAGCTACATAGAAGATGAGTCCAACATGTCCATATACTGAGAGTTAGCTACATGGCAGATTAGTACAACAAGTGTATATATAGAGGAGTAAATACAAGGCAGATGAGTAAAACATGCTCATAAAGAGAGAGGTGGTTACATGGCAGATGAGTCCAAAATGTCCATATACAGAGAATTAGGAACATGGCAGAATAGTGCAACATTTCCATATACAGAGTTCTACCAACATGGCAGAGGAGTCCAACTTGTTCATATACTGAGAGCTAGCTACACGACAGAGTAATCCAACATGTCCATTTACAGAGGACTAGCTACAGGACAGATAAGTCCCACATGTCCATATATTGAGAGTTAGCTACATGGCCATTGAGTTCAACATGTGTATATATAGAGGATTAACTGCAAGGCAGGTGAGTCCAACATGTTCATACAGAGAATGTTGTCTACATGACTTACGGGTCCAACATGTTCATATACAAAGAGCTAGCTACATGGCAGAGTAGTAGCACATTTCCATATACAGAGTTATAGCTACATAGCAGATGAGTCCAATGTGTTCATATACAGAGAGCTAGCTACATGCTAGATGAGTTTAAAATGTCCATATACAGAGACCTAGCTTCATGACAGAGTAGTCCAACATGTCCATGTACTGACACCTAGCTACATGGCAGAGTAGTCCAACATGTCCTCATACAGAGTGCTAGCTACATTGTAGATGAGTCCAACATATGTATATATAGAGGAATAGCTACATGACAGATGAATCCAACATGGCCATGGCAGATGATTCCAACATGTCCATGGCAGATGAGTACAACCTGTGTATATTTATAGGGCAAGCTAATAGGGAGATGAGTCCAAAATGTTCATACAGAGGTAGCTGGCTACATGCCTGATGAGTCCAACATGTCCATATACTGAGAGCTAACTCTATTGCAGCAATATCCAATATGTTCATATACAGAGAGCGACCTACTTGGCAGATTATTACAACATATTCATGCACAGAGAAGTACCTACATGACAGCCGAGTTTAAAATGTCCATATACAGAGAGTGAGCTACATAGCAGAGTAGTCCAACATGTCCAAATACAGAGTAATATCTAAATCGCAGATGATTCCAACATGTCCATATACTGAGAG
>NW_006409060.1:389310-390313 GCF_000296735.1 Chrysochloris asiatica | reverse complement strand
TCTATACACAGATAGCTAGCTACATGGCAGAGTAGTTCAACATTTCCATTTACAGAGTTCTAGCTACATGGCCAATGAGTCAAACATGTCCATATACTGAGACCTAGCTACTTGGCAGAGTATTTTAACATGTCCAAATACAGGGTACTAGCTACATGCCAGATGAGTCCAACATGCCCATATACTGACAGTTAGCTATATGGCAGAAGAGTACAACATGTGTATGTTTAGAGGTCTAGCTACAAGGTAGGTGAGTCCAAAGTGTCCATATAGAGAGCCAACTACATATCAGAATAGTGCAAAATATCCGTATACAGAGAGCTTCCTACATAGAAGATCAGTCAAAGATATCCATGCAAAGAGAACCAGCCAAATTGCAAAGTAGTCCAATATGTCCATACACTGAGAGTTAGCTACACAGCAGGTGAGTATAACATGTGTATATTTACAGGGCTAGCTACAAGGTAGGTGAGTCCAACATGTTCATATACAGAGAGCTGGCTACATGGCTGATGAGTCCAACATGTCGATATACTGAGAACTAGCTATATGACAGACAATTCCAAGATGGTTATATACAGAGAGCTACCTACATGGCAGTTCAGTCCAAAATGTCTATTCACAGAGAGCTACCTACATGTCAGAATAGTGCAACATTTCCATATACAGAGTTTTAGCTACAAGACAGGTAAGTCCAACATGTTCATATACAGAGAGCTACCTACATGGCAGATCATTCCAACATATCCATGCACAGAGAGCTCGATACATGGCAGATGAGTTCAAAATATGGATATACAGAGAGTTAGTTACTTGGCAGATGAGTGCAACACGTCCAAATACTGAGAGTTAGCTACATGACAGATGAGTCCAATATGTGTATATTTAGAAGAGTAGCTACATGGCAGATGAGTCCAACATGTTCATACAGAGAGAGCTGGCTACATGGCTGATGAGTCCCACATGTCCATATACAGAAAGCTAGCTACATGGCAGACAAGTG
>NW_006409060.1:387189-389210 GCF_000296735.1 Chrysochloris asiatica | reverse complement strand
GATGTGTCCAACGTCTCCATATACTGAGAGCTAGCTACATGACAGAGTAGTGCAACATGTCCATATACATAGTACTGGCTACATGGCAGATGAGTCCAACATGTGTATATTTAGAGGGCTAGCTACAAGGTACATGAGTCCAACATGTTCATACACAGAGAGCTGTCTAGCTGGCTGATGATTCGAAAATGTCGATATACTGAGAACTAGCTACATGGCAGACAATTCCAACATGTTCATATACAGAGAGCTAGCTACATGGCAAATCAGTCCAACATATCCATGCACAGAGAGCTAGATTCATGGTAGATGAGTCCAAAGTGTCCATATACACAGAGCTATCTACATGGCAGAATAGTGGATCACTTCCATATACATAGAGTTACATACATGGCAGATCAGTCCAAAATATCCATGCACAGAGAGCTAGCTACATGGCAGACGAGTCCAAAATATCCATATACAGAGAACTAGCTAAATGGCAGAGTAAATCAACATTTCCATATACGTAGATCTAGCTACATGGCAGATGAGTCCAACATGTCCATATACTGAGAGCTAGCTACAAGGTAGAGTAGTCAAACATGTACATACACAGAGTACTAGCTACTTGGCAAATGAGTGCAACATGTCCATATACTGAGAGTTAACTACAAGGCAGATGAGTCCAACATGTGTATATGTAGAGGACTACCTACAAGGCAGATGAGTCCAACATGTGTATATGTAGAGGACTACCTACAAGGCAGATGAATCCAACATGTTCTTACAGAGAGAGCTGGCTACATGGCCGATGAGACCAACATGTCCATATACAGAGAGCTAGTTACATGGCAGACAATTCCAATATGATCATATACAGAGAGTACCTACATGGCAGATCAGTCCAATATATCCATGCACAGAGAGCTAGCTACATGGTAGACGAGTCCAAAATGTCCATGTACCGCAGCTAGCTACATGGCTGGGAAGTGCAACATTTCCATATACAGATTTGCCGCTACATGGCAGATCAGTGCAACATGTCCATACACTGAGAGTAGCTATATAGCAAAGTAGTCCAAGATGTCCATATTCAGAGTACTTGTTACACGTCACATGAGTCCAACATGCATATATACAGAGGACAAGCTATAAGGCAGATGAGTCCAACATGTGAATACAGAGAGAGCTAGCAATGTGGCAGATGAGTACAAAATATCCATATACAGAGAGTTAGCTATATGACAGAGTATTGTAACATTCCCATATACAGAGATCTAGTTACATGCCAGATGAGAACAACGTGTCCCTGTACTGAGAGCTAGCTACATGGCAGATGAGTCCAACATGTGTATACATACAGGAGTAGCTACAAGGCAGATTTGATCTACATGTACATACAGAGAGAGCCGGCTACATGGCTCATGAGTCCCACAGGTCCATATGGGAGAGCTGGTTACAGTGCAGACAAGCCAAATATGTTCATATACAGAGAGATACCTACAAGGCAGATCAGTACAACATATCCATGCACAGAGAGACAAGTCCAAAATGTCCATATAGTGAGGGCTAGCTACATGGCAGTATAGTCCAACATTTCCATATACAGAATTGTAGCTACATGGCAGATGAGTTCAACATGCCCGTATACTGAGAGTTAGATACATGGCAGATCAATCCAACATGTATATACATACAGGACAAGTACAAGGCAGATGAGTCCAACATGTTCATTCAGAGAGAACTGTCTACATCGCTCTTGAGTCCCACAGGTCCATATACAGAGAGCAAGCTAAATGGTAGACAAGTCCTAAATGTTCATATACAGAGAGCTAGCTACATGGCAGAGCAGTCCAACATAACCATGCAGAGAGAGCTAGCTACATGGCAGAATAAATGAAAATGTTCATATTCAAAGAGCTAGCTACATGGCAGAGTAGTGCAACATTTACATATACAGAGTTCTATCTACGTGTCAGTTGAGTCCAAAGTGTCCATATACTGAGAGCTAGCTTCATGACAGGGTAGTCCAACATGTC
>NW_006409060.1:384683-386147 GCF_000296735.1 Chrysochloris asiatica | reverse complement strand
CCATATACAAAGAGCTACCTAAATGGCAGAGAAGTCCAATATGTTCATATACAGAGAGTTAACTACATGGCAGATCAGTCCAACTTATCCATGCACAGAGAGCTAGCTACATGGCAGACGAGTCCAAAATGTCCATATGCAGAGAGCTAGTTACATGGCAGAGTAGTGCAACAGTTCCATATTCAGAGCTCTAGCTACATGGCAGATGAGTCCCACATGTCCATACACTGAGAGCTGGCTACATGGCAGAGTATTCCAACATGTCCATATACACAGTACTAGCCACATGGCAGATGAGTCCAACATATGTATATTTACAGGACAATCTGCTAGGCTTATGAGTCCATCATGTAAATACAGAGAGAGCTGGCTATATGGCTAATGATTCCAACATGTTCATATAATGACAGCAACCTACATGACAGACATGTCCAATATGTTCATATACAGAAAGCTGCTTACATGGCACATCAGTCCTATATATCCATGCACAGAGAGCTAGCTACATGGCAGACGAATCCAAAATGTCCATATACAGAGAGATATCTACATGGCAGAGTAGTGCAACATTTCATATAGAGAGTTCTAGGTACATGGCAGATGAATCCAATGCGTCCATATACTGAAAGTTAGCTACATTGCACAGTAGTCCAACATTTTCATATATGGAGTTCTAGCTACATGGCAGATGAGTCCAACGTGTCCATATACTGAGAGCTAGCTACATGACAGAGTAGTCCAAAATGTCCATATACAGACTACTACCTACATGGCAGATCAATCCAACTTGTTCATATAATGAGAGCTAGCTACATGGCAGAGGAGTCCAACATGTGTAAATATAGATGACTGCTACAAGTCAGATAAGTTCAATAGGTTTATAAAGAGAGAGCTGGTTATATGGCTGATGAGTCCAACATGTCCTTACACAGAGAGCTAGCTGCATGGCAGACAATTCCAATATGTTCATATACAGAGAGCTACCTACATAGCACATCTGTCTTACATATCCATGAACAGAGAGCTAGCTATATGGCAGATGAGTCCAAAATGTCCATATACAGAGAGCAAGCTACATGGCAGAGTAGTGCAACATTTCCATATTCAGAACTCTAGCTACATGGCAGATGAGTGCAACATGTACATATAATGATAGTTAGCTACATGTCAGTGTAGTGCAACATTTCGATATACAGAGTATTAGCTATATAGTAGATGAGTGCAACATGTCCATATAATGAGAGTTAGCTACATGGCAGATGATTCCAACATGTGTATATTTAGAAGACTAGTTACAAGTCAGATGAGTCCAACATGTTCATACATAGAGAGCTGGCTACATGGCTGATGAGTCCAACATTTCCATATAAAGACAGATAGCAGCATGTCAGACAAGTCCAGTAAGTTCATTTACAGAGAGCTACCTACATGGCAAGGAGCTCTGGTAGCGTAGTGGTTACGAAT
>NW_006409060.1:381554-382255 GCF_000296735.1 Chrysochloris asiatica | reverse complement strand
CAGAGAGCTAGCTTAGTGGCAGAGTAGTGCAACATTTCCATATACAGAGTTCCAGCTACATAGCACATGAGTCCAACTTGTCCATATACTGAGAGCTAGCTACATGACAGAGTAGTCCAAGGTGTTCATATACAGAGTACTACCTACATGGCAGATGAGACCACAGGTCAATATACTGAGTGTTAGCTACATGGCAGATGAGTCTAAAATGTGTATATATAGAGGAATAGCTACAAGGCAGATGAGTCCAACATGTTCATACAGAGAGAGATGGGTACATGGCTGAACAGTCCAAAATATCCATATACAGAAAGCTAGCTACATGGCAGACAAGACCAATATGTTCATATACAGAGAGCTAATGACATGACAGTTCACTCCAACATATCCATGCACAGAGAACTACCAAAATGGTATACAAGTCCAAAATGTCCATATACAGAGAGCTAACTACAAGGCAGAGTAGTGCAACATTTCCATAAACAGAGTTCTATCTACATCGCAGATGAGTCCAACATGTCCGTATACTGAGAGCTAGCAACATGGCAGAGTAGTCCAACATGTCCATATACAAAGTACTAGCACATCGCAGTAGAGTCCATCATGTCCATAAACTGACAGTTTGCCACTTGGCAGATGAATCCAACATGTATATATAGAGAGGACTGAGTACAAGACAGATGAGTTCAACATGTTCATAC
>NW_006409060.1:378658-380534 GCF_000296735.1 Chrysochloris asiatica | reverse complement strand
TATACAGAGTTCTTGCTACATAGCAGATGAGTCCAACGTGTCCATATACAGAGAGCTAGTTATATCACATTGTAGTGCACCATTTCCATATACAGAGTTCTAGCTACATGTCAGATGAGTCCAACATGTCCATATACTGGGTGCTAGGTACACGACAGAGTAGTCCAAAATGTCCCTATACAGAGTATTAGCTACATGGCAGATCAGTCCAACATATCTGTATACTTATAATTAGCTACATGTCAGATGAGTCGAAAATGTGTAACTATAGAGGAATAGATACAAGGCAGATGAGTACAACATGTTCACACAGAGAGAGCTGTCTACATGGTTGATTTGTCCAACATGTCCATATACAGAGAGCTAGCTAAATGGCAGACAAGTCCAATATGTTCATATACAGAGAGCTATCTTCATGGCAGATCAGTCAAACATATCCATGCACAGAGAGCTAGCTACATGTCAGACGAGTCCAAAAAGTCCATATATAGAAAGCTAGCTACATAGCAGAGTAGTCCAACATTTCCATATACAGGGTTCTAGCTACATGGCAGATGAGTCCATCGTGTCCATATACTGAGAGCTGGCAACATGGCAGAGTAGTCCAACATTTCCATATACAGAGGACTAGCTACATGGCAGATGTGTCCAACATGTGCATATAATGAGAGTTAGCTACAAGTCAGTTGAGTCCAACATGTGAATATATAGAGGACTAGCTATAAGGCAGATTCGTCCAACATGTCCATATACATAGTATTAGCAAATGGTAAATGAGTCCAACATGTCCAGATATTGAGAGTTAGCTACATGGCAGATTAGTCCAAAACGTCCAAATACTGAGAGTTAGCTACATTGCTGATGAGTCCACCATGTCCATATACTGAGGTTTAGCTACATGGCAGATGAGTCCAACATGTGTATATATAGAGGACAAGCTACAAGACACATGAGTCCAACATGTTCTTACAAAGAGAGATGGCTAGATGGCTGATGAGTCCAACATGTGCATGTACAGAGAGTTAGCTATATGGAAGACAAGACCAATATGATCACATACATGGAGCTACCTATATGGCAGATCAGCTCAACATATCCATGAACTGAGAGCTACCTACATGGCCGATGAGTCAAAAATTTCCATATACAGAACGCAAGCTACCTGGCAGATACATCCAACGTGTCCATATATTGAGAGATAGCTACATCACAGATGAGTTGAACTAGTGGACTAGCTACGAGGCAGATGGGTCCAATATGTTCATACACAGAGAGCTGTCTACAGGGCTGATGCACTCAATATGTCCATATACAGAGGGCTAGCTACATATCAGACAAGTCCAATATTTTCATATACAGAGAGGTACCTACATGGCAGATCATTCCAACACATGCATGCACAGACAGCTAGCCTCATAGCAGATGAGTCCAAAATGTCCATATACAGAGAGCTAGCTACATAGCATAGTAGTGCAAGATTTCCATATAGAGATTTCTTGCTACATGGCAGATGAGTCCAGCTTGTCCATATACTGAGAGCTAGCTACATGGCAGAGAAGTCCAACATGTCCATATATAGAGTAGGAGATACATGGCAGAAAAATCCAACATGTCCATATATTGAGAGTTAACTACATGGCAGATGATTACAGCTTGTGTATATATAGAGAACTAGCTACAACTCAAATGACTCCAACATGTTCATACAGAGAGAGATGGATACATGGAAGATGAGTCCAATATGTTCACATACAGAGAGCTCCCTACAAGACAGGCATGTAAAATATGTTTATTTACAAAGAGCTCCCTACATGGAAGATCAGTCCAGCATATCCATGCATAGAAAGTGAGCTACATGGCAGACGAGTCCAAAATG
>NW_006409060.1:376156-376881 GCF_000296735.1 Chrysochloris asiatica | reverse complement strand
CAGAAAGCTAACTACATGGCAGACAACTCCAAAATATCCATATACAGAGAGCTAGATAAGTGGCAGTGTAGTGCAGCAATTCCAATACACAATTCTAACTATATGGCAGATGAGTCCAACGTGTCCATATACTGAGAGCTAGCTGCATGGCAGAGTAGTCCAACATTTCCATATACAGAATACTAGCTACATGGCAGATGAGTTCAACATGTCCATATACTGAGCGTTAGCTATTTGGCAGATAATTCCAACATGTGTATATATAGAGGAATAGCCACAAGGCAGATGAGTCGAACATGTTCATGGAGAGAGAGCTGACTACATGGCTCATTAGTACAACATTTCCATGTACAGAGCTGTAGCTACATAGCAGAAAATCCAGTATGTTTATATTCAGACAGCTACCTACATTGCAGATCAGTCAAGCATATCCATGCACAGAGAGACTAAATGGGAGACGAGTCCAAATTGCCCACATAGAGTGAGATAGCTGTATGGCAGAGTAGTGCAACATTTCCATTTACAGCGTTCTAGCTACATTTCAGATGAGTCCAAAGTGTCCATATACTGAGAGCTAGCTACAGGACAGATTGGTCCAACCTGTGTATATATAGAGGACTAGCTACAAGGCCGATGTGTCCAACATGTTCATACAGAGAGAGCTGGCTTCATGGCTCGTGAGTCCAACATGTCCATATACAGAGAATTAGCTACAGGGCAGACAA
>NW_006409060.1:375356-376056 GCF_000296735.1 Chrysochloris asiatica | reverse complement strand
AGATGAGTCCAACATGTCCATATTGAGAGTACTAGCTACATGGCAGATGAGTTCAACATTTGTATATTCAGAGTACTAGCTACATGGCAGATGAGTTCAACATGTGCATATACAGTATAATAGCTAAATGGCAGATGTGTCCAACATGTGTATATATAGAGGACTAGCTACAAGGCAGATGAGTTCAACATGTTCATACAGAGAAAGATGGGTATAGGGCTGAGGATTCCAACATGTCCATGTACAGAGTGCTAGCTACATGGCAGAGTAGTCCAGTATGTTCATATACAGAGATCTAACTACATGACAGATCAATCCAACATATCCATGCACAGAGTGCTAGCTACTTGGCAGAATAGTTCAAAATGTCCATATACAGAGAGCTAGCTACATGACAGACAAGTCAAATATGTTCATACACAGAGATATAACTACATCACAGATCAGCCTAAAATGTCAATATGCATAAAGCTAGTTAAATGGCTGAGTAGTGCAACATTTCCACATACAAAGTGCTAGCTACATGGCATATGAGTCCAATGTGTCCATATACTGAGAGCTAGCTACATGGAAGTGTAGTTCAACATTTCCATATTCAGAATACTCTCTTCATGGCAGATGAGTCCAACATGTCCATATACTGAGTGTTAGCTACATGGCAGATGAGTCCAACATGTGTATATATAGAGGACTAGCTACA
>NW_006409060.1:372529-373710 GCF_000296735.1 Chrysochloris asiatica | reverse complement strand
TGAAAGTGCCATGGACTGCCAAAAGAACCAATAGATCTGTTTTGGAAGAAGTGCAGCTAAAGTGCTCCTTGAAGGCCAAGATGGCTAAGCTTCATCTTTCATACTTTGGACATATTGTCCGAAGGAAACAGTAGCTGGAGAAGGATGTCATGCTGGCTATGGTGAAGGGTCAGAGAAAAGAGGAAGATCCTTAATGAAATTGATTGGCCAGGTGGCATCAAGTGTGGCAGCGGTAGTGTGGTTGACCCAGGATCAGATATTTTTTCGTTCTGCTGTGCAGAGGGTTGCTATGAGTTGGTTCCGACTCGATGGCACCTGACAACAACAACAACAACAAGCAACAAGGCAGACGAGTCCAATGCGTTCATACAGAGAGCTGGCTACATGGTTGATGAGTCCAACATGTCCACATACAGAGAGCTAACTACATGGCAGACAAGTCCAATATGTTCAAAGAGAGGGAGCTACCTACATGGCAGATCAGTTCAACATATCCATGCACAGAGAGCTACTAGCTACATGGCAAATGAGTCTAACATGTGAATATATAGATAACTAGCTACAAGGCAGATGAGTCTGACATGTTCATACAGAGAGAGCTGGCTACATGGTTGATGAGTCCAACTTGTCCATATACAGAGAACTAGCTACATGGCAGACAAGTCCAATATGTTCATATACAGGGCGCTAACTACATGGCAGATCATTACACCATATCCATGCACACAGTGATAGTGTCACGACAGATGAGTCGAAAATGTCCATGGACTGAGAGCTAGCTACATGGAACAGTCGTGCAACATTTCCATATAGAGAGGGCTCACTATATGGCAGATGAGTCCAACGTGTTCATATACTGAGAGCTAGCTACATGGTAGTGTAGTCCAACATATGCATATACAGAGTACTAGCTACATGGCAGACGAGTTCAATATGTCCATATACTGAGAGTTAGCTACATTACAGATGAGTCTGACACGTGTATATGTAGAGGACTAACTACAAGACAGATGAGTCAATCATGCTCATAGATAGAGAGCTGGCTATTTGGCTGATGAGTTGAACTTGTCCATATACAGATAGCTAGCTACATGGCAGACAAGTCCAATATGTTCATATACAGAGAGCTACCTACATGGCAGATCTGTCCTACATATCCATGCTCAGAGAGCTAGCTAAAT
>NW_006409060.1:371049-371494 GCF_000296735.1 Chrysochloris asiatica | reverse complement strand
CAGAGAGCTAGCTACATGGCAGACGAGTTCAAAATGTCAATATACAGAGATCTAGCTACATGGCAGAGTAGTGCAACATTTGCATTTACAGAGTTCTAGCTATATGTCAGATGAGTCCAACATGTCCATATACAGAGAATTAGGTACATGGTAGTTAAGACCAACATGTGTATATATAGAAGACTAGCTACAAGGGAGATGAGTCCAACATGTTCTTAGAGAGAGAGCTGGCTACGTGGCTCATGAGTCCAACATTTCCATATGCAGAGAAATAGCTACATGACAGACTAGTCCAATATGTTTATTTATAGAGAGCTACCTACATGGCAGAGCAGTCCAACATATCCATGCACAGAGAGCTATCTTCATGGCATATGAGTCCAAAATGTCCATCTACAGAGAGCTAGCTACATGGCATAGAAGTGCAATATTTCCAATTACAGAG
>NW_006409060.1:369372-370657 GCF_000296735.1 Chrysochloris asiatica | reverse complement strand
ACATGACAGGTGAGTCCAGCATGTCCATATACTTAGACTTAGCTACATGGCAGATGAGTCCAACATGTTTATATAGAGAGGCCTAGCAACAAGGCAGATGAGTCCAACATGTTCATACAGAGAGAGCTGGCTACATCCCTGATGAGTCCAACATGTCCATATACAGGGAGATAGCTACATGGCAGACAATTCCAATATGTTCAAAAACAGAGAGCTACCTACATGACAGATCAGTCCAACATATCCATGCTCAGAGAGCTAGCTACATCACAGACAACTCCGTAATATCCATATACAGAGAGCTAGCTACATGGCAGAGTAGTGCAACATTTTCATATACAAAGTTCTAGCTACATGGTAGATGAGTCCAACATTTCCATATACTGAGAATTAGCTACATGGCAGATGAGTCCAACATGTCCAAATACTGAGAGTTAGCTAAATGGGAGATGAGTCCATCATGTCTATATACTGAGAGTTAGCTACATGACACATGAGTCCAAAATGATTATATATAGAAGACATAGCAGATGACTCCAACACATTCATACAGAGACAGAAGGCTACATGGTTGATGATTCCAACATGTCCATATACTGAGAGCTAGCTACATGGCAGACAAGTCCAATATGTTCATCTACAGAGAGCTACCAACATGACAGATCAGTCCAACATATCCATGCACAGAAAACTAGCTACATGGCAGACGAGTCCAATTGTCAATATATAGAGAGCTGGATACATGGCAGAAAACTCCAATATTTTCATATACAGAGGGCTAACTACATGACACATCAGTGCAAAATGTCAATCTACTGAGAGTTAGCTATATGGCAGAGTAGTGCAACATTTCCTTATACAAAGTTTTAGCTACATGGCAGATGAATGCAACGTGTACATATACTGAGAGCTAGCTACTTGGCAGACTAGTCCAACATTTCCATACACAGAATCAATATACTGATAGTTCGCTACATGGCAGTTGAGTCCAACATGTCCATATACTTAGAGTTAGCTACATGGTAGATGAGTCCAACATGTTTCTATAGAGAGGCCTAGCGACAAGGGAGATGAGTCCAACAAGTTCATATACAGAGAGCTAGCTACATGGGAGACAAGTCGAATATGTTCATATACAGAGAGCTACCTACAAGACAGATCATTCCAACATATCCATGCTCAGAGAGCTAGCTGCATGACAGACGAGTCCATAATATCCATATACAGAGAGGAGGCTACATGGCAGAGTAGTGCAACCTTTCCATATACAGATTTCTACCTACAT
>NW_006409060.1:366519-368137 GCF_000296735.1 Chrysochloris asiatica | reverse complement strand
ACATGGCAGAGTAGTCCAACATGTCCATATACAGAGAACTAGCTACATGGCAGATGAATCCAACATGTCCACATACTGAGAGTTAGCTACATGACAGATTACTCCAAAATGTCCATATACACAGTTCTTGCTACATGGCAGAGGACTCGAATGGGCCCATATACTGAAAGCTAGATACATGGAAGAGTAGTCCAAATTGTCCATATACAGAGTTCTGGATACATGGCAGATGAGTCCAACGTGTCCTTATACTGAGATCTAGCTAAATTGTAGAGTACTCCAACATGTCCATATACAGAGTACTAGCTAAATGGAAATCAGTCCAACATGTCCATAAACTGAAAGTTTGTTACATGGCACATGGGTGATGTGTCCAACATGTCCATATACAGAGAGCTAGCTACATGGCAGACAAGTCCAATATGTTCATATACAGAGAACTAAATATATGGCAGATCAGTCCAACATATCCATGCACAGGGAGCTAGCTAAATGCCAGAGTTGTACAACATTTCCATATACAGAGAGATCTAGCTACATGGGAGATGAGTCCAACGTGTCCATATACTGAGAGCTAGCTACATGGCAGAGTTTTCCAACATGTCCATATATAGAATATTATCAAATGGCAGATGAGTCCAACCTGTCCATATGCTGAGATTTAGCTACATCGCAGGTGAGTCCAACATGTGTATTTATAGAGGACTAGGTACAAGGTAGACTTGTCCAACATGTTCATCCAATAAGAGATGGCTACATAGCTGATGAATCCAACATATCCATGTACAGAGAACTAGCTACATGGAAGACAATTCCAATATGTTCATATATAGGGAGCTACCTACATGGCAGAGCAGTCCAACATATCCATGCACTCAGAGCTAGCTACATGACCGAAGAATCCAAAATGTTTATATACAGAGTGCTAGCTACATGGCCGATGAGCGTAACATGTCCATATACTGAGAGTTAGTTACATGGCAGATGAGTCCAACATATGTATATATAGAGGACTAGCTACAAGGCACATGAGTCCAATATGTTCATACAGAGAGAGATGGCTACATGGATGATGAGTCCAACATATCCATGTACAGAGAGCTAGCTACATGGTAGATGAGTCCCACATGTCTACATATAGAGGACTAGCTACATTATGAGTCCATACACAGAGTCTGTACACAGAGAGCTGGCTCCATGGCAGATGAGTCCAAATGTCGATATACAGAGAGCTAGCTACATGGCAGACAAGACGAATATGTTCATATATAGAGAGCTACCTACATGGCAGATCAGTGCAACATATCCATGCACAGAAAACTAGCTGCATGGCAGACAATTGCAAAATGTTCATATAAAGAGAGCTAGCTACATGGCAGAGAAATGCAATATTTCCAATTACAGAGATTTAGCTACATGGCAGTTTAGTCCATCGTGTCCATATATTGAGAGTTAGCTATATGGCAGAGTAATCTAACATTTCCATATAAAGAGTTTTAGACACATGGCAGATGAGTCCAATGTGTCCATATATTTGAGTTACCTACATGGCAGATGAGTCCAACGTGTCCATATACTGAGAGGTGGCTACATGGCAGATGAGTCCAACATGTGTATA
>NW_006409060.1:365206-365948 GCF_000296735.1 Chrysochloris asiatica | reverse complement strand
ACCTACATGGCAGATCTGTCCAACATATCCATGCACAGAGAGCTAGCTACATAGCAGATAAGTCCAAAATGTCCATCTATAGAGAGCTTACAACGTGGCAGAGTAGTGCAACATTTCCATATATGGAGTTCTAGCCCATGGCAGATAAGTCCAACGTGTGCATATACAGAGAGCTATCTAAATGGCAGAGTAGTCCAACATGTTCATATACAGATTACTAGCTGTATGGCAAGTGAGTCCAACATATCCATATACTGAGAGTTAGGTACATGTTAGATGAGTTCAACATGTGTATATATAGAGGACTAGCTACAAGGCAGATGAGTCTAACATGTTCATACAAAGCCAGATGGCTACATGTCTGATGAGTCAAACATGTCCATGTGGAGATACATAGTTACATGAAAGACAAGTTCAATATATTCATATACAGGGAGCTAACTACATATCAGGTCAGTCCAGCATATCCATGCACCGAGAGGTAGCTACATGGCCAATGAGTCCAAAATGTCCATATACAGAGAGCTAGCTACATGGCATATGATCCCAATGTGTCCATATACTCAGAGTTAGCTACATGGCAGATGAGTCCAACATGTGAAAATATAGAAGTCCTGCTACAAGGAAGACATATCCAATATGTTCACACACAGAGAGCTGGCTACAAGGCTGATGAGTCCAACATGTCCATATACAGAGAGCTAGTTACATGGCAGACAAGTCCAACATGTTCATATACAGG
>NW_006409060.1:358993-364471 GCF_000296735.1 Chrysochloris asiatica | reverse complement strand
TGTTCATATACAAGGAGCTACCTACATGGCAAATCAGTCCAACACATCCATGCACAGAGAGCTAGCTACATGGCAGAATAGTGAACATTTCTATATACAGATTTCTAGCTACATGGCACATGAGTCCAACGTGTCCATATACAGAGAACTAGCTACATGACATAGTAGTCCAACATATTCATATACAGAGTACTAGCTATATGGCAGTTGAGTCCAACATGTTCACATACTGAGAGTTAGCTACATGGCAGATGAGTTCCACATGTGTATATATGGAGGAATAGCTACAAAGCAGATGAGTCCAACATGTTCAAAAGAGAGAGTTGGCTACATGGCTGATGAGTCCAACATGTCCATATACAGAGAGCTAGTTACAAGACAGACAATTCCAATATGTTCATATACAGGGAGCAACTTATAGTCCAACATGCCCATGTACAGAAAGCTAGCTACATAACAGATGAGTCCAAAATGTCCATATACAGATAGTTAGCTGTATGGCAGATGAGTTCAACATGTTTATACAGAGAGGCCTATTGAAAATGCAGATGGATCCAACGTGCTCATATCGAGAGAGCTTGCTACATCGTTGATGTTTCCAACATATCCATGCTCAGAGAGCTAGCTACATAGCAGACAATTCCAAAAAGTCCATATACAGAGAGCTAGCTACGAGTAGAGTAGTGCAACATTTTCATATACAGAGTTCTAGCCCATGGCAGATGAGTCCAGCATGTCCATATACAGAGAGCTAGCACCATGGCAGAGTAGTCCAACATGTCCATATACAGAGTACTAGCTGCATGTCAGATGGTTCCAGATGTGTATATATAGAGGACTAGCGACAAAGCAGATGAGTCCAACATATTCATACAGAGAGATCTGGCTACATGACTGATGCGTTCAACATGCCAACATACAGAGATATAGCTACTTGGCAAACAAGTCCAATATGTCCATATACAGAGAGCTCGCTTCATGGCACAGTAGAGCAACATTTCTAAATTCAGAGTTCTAGCTACATGGCAGATGAGTCCAAGATGTCCATATACTGAGAGTTAGCTATATGGCAAATGAGTTCTACATGTTTATATATATAAGACTAGGTACAAGGCAGATGAGTCCAACGTGTTCAAACAGAGAAACTGGCTACATGGCTTTTGAATCCATATACAGAGGACTACCTACATGGCAGATCTGTCCAACATATCCATGCTCAGAGAGCTTACTACATTTCAGATGTGTCCAAAATATCCATGTACAGAGAGCTAGCTACATGGCAGACGAGTCCAAAATGTTCTTATACGAGAGCTAGCTACATGGCAGTGTAGTGCAACATTTCCATTTACAGTGTTCTAGCTACATGTCAGGTGAGTCCAACCTGTCCATATACTGAGAGCTGGCTACATGGCAGAGTAGTCCATATACAGAGTAGTAGCTACATAGCAGATGAGTCCAACATGTCCATATACTGAGAGTTAGCTACATGGCAGAGGATTCCAACATGTGTACATATAGAAGACTAGCTACAACGCAGATGAGTCCAACATGTTCATACAGAGAGAGTTGTCTACAGGGCTGATGAGTACAAACATGTCCATATATAGAGAGCTAGCTACATGGCAGACATGTCCAATATGTTCACTTACAGAGAGCTACCTACATGACAGATCAGTCCAACATATCCATGCACAGAGAGCTAAGTACATGGCAAACGAGTCCAAAAAGTCCATATACAGAGAGCTAGCTACGTTGCAGAGTAGTACAACATTTCCTTATACAGACTTTTTGCCCATGGCAGATGAGTCCAACGTGTCCATATACTGAGAGCTAGCTCATGGCAGAGTAATCCAACATGTCCATATACAGAGTACAAGCTACATGGCAGAGTAGTCCAAAATGTCCATATACTGAGAGTTATCTACATGGCAGATGAGTCCAACATGTGTATATATAGAAGACTAGCTAAAAGGCAGATGAGTCCACCATGATCATTGAGAGAAAGCTGGCTACATGGCTGATGATTCCAACATGTCCATATACAGAAAGCTAGCTACATGGCAGACAAGTCCAATATGGTCATATACAGGGAGCTACCTACATGGAAGATCAGTCCAACACAACCATGTACGGAGAGCTAGCTTCATGGCTGATGAGTCCAAAATGTCCATTTACAGAGTGATAGCTACATGGCAGCGTTGTCCAACATGTCCTTATACAGTGTACTAGCTACATGGCAGATGAGTTCACCATGTGTATATATAGAGGACTAGCTACAAGTCAGATGAGTTCAACATGTTCATATAGAGAGAGAATCTACATGGCTGAGGATTCTAACTTGTCCATGTACAGAAAACTAGCTTCATGGCAGACAAGTCCAATATGTTAATATACAGAGAGTTACGTACATGACACATCAGTCCATCATATCCATGTACAGAGAGCTAGCTACTTGGCAGATGTGTTCAAAATGTCCATATACAGAGAGCTAGCTACATGGCAGGAAACTCCAATATTTTATATACAGAGAGCTAACTACATGACAAATCAGTCCAAAATGTCAATATACAGAGAGCTAGCTAAATGGCAGTGTAGTCCAACATTTCCATATACAGAATACTAGTTACATGGCAAATGATTTCAATATGTCCATATACTGAGAGTTAACCACATGACAAGTGAGTCCAGCATTTCCATATACTTAGAGTTAGCTACCAGGCAGATGAGTCCTACATGTTCTTACAGAGAGAGCTGGCTACATGCCTGATGAGTCCAAATGTACATAATCAGAGAGATAACTACATGGCAGACAAGTCCAATATGTTCTTATACAGAGCGTTTCCTAATGACAGATCAGTCCAACATATCCATGCTCAGAGAGCTAGCTACATCACAGACGAGTCCATAATATCCGTATGCAGAGAGCGCTACCTACATTGCAGATCAGTCCAACATATCCATGCAGAGAGCTAGCTACATGGCAGGGTAGTGCAACATTTCCATATAAAGAATTCTACCTACATCGTACATGAGTCCAATATGTCCATATATTAAGAGCTAGCTACATGGTAGAGTCGTCCAACATGCCCATATTCAGAGTACTAGCTACATGGCAGATGAGTCCATCTTATGTATATATAGAAGACTAGCTGCAAGACAGAAGAGACCAACATGTTCCTAAAGAGTGAGCTGGCTACATGCCTGATGTGTCCAACATGCACATATACAGAGAACAAGCTGCATGGCAGACAAGTTGAAAATGTTTATAAACAGAGAGCTAGCTACATGGCATATCATTCCAACATATCCATGCACAGAGAGCTAGCTACATGGCAAACGATACCAAAATGTCCATATACAGAGCTTTAGCTGCATGACTGGGTAGTGCAACATTTCCATATAGAGTGTTCTAGCTACATGGCAAATGAGTCCAACGTGTACATATACTGAGAGCTATCTACATGGCAAATAAGTTCAACATGACCATATACAGAGTACTAGCTACATGGCTGATGAGTCCAACATGTCCATATACTGAGAGTTAGCTACATGGCACATGAGTCCCACATGTGTATATTTATAGGGCATCCTACTAGGCAGATGAATACATCATGTTCTTACAGAGATAGCTGGCTACATGGCTTAAGAGTCCAACATGTCCATATACTTACATGTACATATGTGGCAAATATGTCTAATATGTTCATATACAGAGAGCTACCTACATGGCAGATCATAGCTATCTTAATATGAACATATTGGCCTTGTCTGCCATGTAGCTAGCTCTCTGTATATGGACATGTTGGACTCATCAGGCATATAGCCAGCTCTCTCTGTATGAATATGTTAGACTTATCTGCCTTGTAGTTAGCCCTCTAAACATGCATGTGTTGGACACATCTGTCATGTAGCTAAGTCTCAGTATAGGGACATGTTGGGCTCATCTGCCATGTAGCTAGAAATCTGTATATGGAAATGTTGCTTTACTCTGTCATGTAGTTAGTTCTCTGTATACGGACGTTTTGAACTCGTCTGCCATGTAGCTAGGTTTCTTGGCATGGATGTCTTGGACTCATCTGCCATGTAGGAAGCGGTCTGCATGTGAACATATTGGACTTGTCTACCATGTAGCTAGGTCTTAGTATATGGACATGTTGGACTCCTCAGCCATGAAGCCAGCTCTCTCTGTATGAATATGTTGGACTCATCTGCCTAGTAGCTAGTCCTCTATATATACATGTTGGACTCATCTGTCATGTAGACAGCTCACTGTGTATGACATGTTCGACTCATCTGCCTTGTAGCTTGCTCTATAAATATAAATGTGTTGGACCCATCTGCCATATCGCTAACTCAATATATGAACATGTTGGACTCATCTGCCATGTAGGTAGTACCATGTATACAGACTGTTGGACTACTCTGTCATGTAGCTAGCTCTCAGTATATAGACACTTTGGTCTCATCTGCCATGTAGCTAAATCTCTGTATATGGAAATGTTGCACTACTCTGCCATGTAACTAGCTCTCTCTATATGGATATCCTGGACTGATCTGCCATGTAGGTAGCTCTCTGCATATGAACTTATTGGAATTGACTACCAAGTAGCTAGCTCTGAGTATATGGACATGTTGGACTCATCAGCCATGTATCCAGCTCTCTCAATATGAATATGTTCGACTCATCTGACTTGTAGCTAGCCCTCTAAATATACACATGTAGCTAACTCTCAGTATATGCACATGTTGGACGCATCTGCCATGTATCTAGTACTCTGTATATGGACATGTTGGACTACTCTGCCATGTAGCTAGCTCTCATTATATGGACACTTTGGTCTCATTTGCCATGCAGCTAGACCTCTTTATATGGAAATGTTGCACTACTCTGATATGCAGCTAGCTCTCTGAAAATGGAAATTTTTAACTCATCTGCCATGTAGATATCTCTCTGTGCATGGATGTCTTGGACTGCTCTGCCATCTAAGTAGGTCTTTGCATATGAACATTTTGAACATGTCTACCAAGTAGCTAGCTCTCAGTGTATAGATATGTTGAACTCATCAGTCATGTAGCTAGCTCTCTCTGTATGAATATGTTCAACTCATCTGATTTGTAGCTAGTCCACTAAATATACACATGTTGGATTCATCTGTAATGTAGCTAACTCTCAGCATATGGACACGTTGGACTTATCTGTCATGTGGCTAGAACTCTGTATATGGAGATGTTGCACTACTCTGTCATGTAGCTAGCTCTCTGTGTATGGACATTTTGGACTTGTCTGCCATGTAGCTAACTCTCTGAGCATAGATATGCCGGACTGATCTGCCATATAGGTCGCTCTCTGTATATGAACGTGTGGGACATGGTTGCCATGTAGCGAGCTCTCTGTATATGGACATTTTGGACTCATCAGCCATGAAGACAGCTCTCTGAAATGAACATGTTGGACTCATCTGCCTTGTAGCTTACGTT
>NW_006409060.1:342562-344478 GCF_000296735.1 Chrysochloris asiatica | reverse complement strand
ATGTAACCAGCTCTCTCTGTATAAACATGTTGGACTTATCTGCCTTGTAGCCAGTACTCTATATATACACATAGTGGACTCATCTGCCATGTAGCTAACTCTCAGTATATGGACATGTTGAACTCATCTGCCATGTAGCTAACTCTCAGTATATAGACATGTTGGATTCATCTTCCATGTAGCTATAGATGTGTTTATGGAAATAGTGCACAACTCTTCATGTAACTAGCGCTCTGTAAATAGACATGTTGGACTCATCAGCCGTGTATCTTGCTCTCTCTGTATCAACATGTTGGACTAATCTGTTGTGTAGCTAATCCTCTAAATATACACATGTTGGTCCCATCTGCCATTTAGCAAGTACTCTGTATATGGAAATGTTGAACTACTCTGCCATGTAGTTGGATCTCAATATATAGATACGTTTGATTCACCTGCCAAGTAGCTAGAATTCTGCATATGAAAATGTTGCACTACTCTGCCATGTAGCTAGCTCTATGTATATGGACATTTTGGACTCATCTGACATGTAGCTAGCTCTCTGTATATGGACATTTTGGAATCATCTGACATGTAGCTAACTCTCTGTGCATGGATATGTTAGACTAATCGGATATATAGGTATCTCTCTGTATATGAACATATTGGACTTGTCTACCATATAGATAGCTCTCTGTATAAGGACATGTTGGATTCACCAGCCATGTAGCCATCTCTCTCTGTATGAATATGTTGGACTCATCTTCCTTGTAGGTAGTCATCTATATTTGCACATGATGGACTCGTCTGCCATGTAGCTAGCTCACTGTGCATGATATGTTCGACTTATATGCCATGTAGGTAGCTTTCTGTTTTTGAATATATTGGACTTCTCTGCCATGTAGCTATCTCTCAGTATATGGACATGTTGAACTCATCAGCCATGTAGCCAGCTCTCTCTGTATGAACTTGTTGGACTCATCTGCCTTGTAGGTAGTCCTCTATATATACAAATCATCGACTCTTCTGCCATGTAGCTAACTCTCAGTATATGGACATGTTGGACTCATCTACCATGTATCTAGTACTTTGTGTATGTAATTTGGGAAGACTCTGCCATGTAGCTATCTGTCAGTATATGGACACGTTGGAAACATCTGCCATGTAACTAGCTCTCTGTATAAGGACATTTTGGACTTTTCTGCCATGTAGCTAGCTCTCTGAATATGGAAATTTTGATCCATCAGCCATGTAGCCAGCTCTATGTGTATGATCATGTTGGACTCATCTTCCATGTAGCTAATTCTCAGTATATGGACATGTTGTACTCATCTGCCATGTAGCTAATACTCTGTATAAGGCCATGCTGAACAACTCTGCCATGCAGCTAGCTGTCACTATATGGACACGTTGGAATCATCTGCCATGTTGCTAGCTCTCAGTGTATGGACACCTAGGACTCATCTGCCATGTAGGTAGAACTCTGAATATGGAAATGTTGCATTACTCTGCCATGTAGCTAGGTCTCTGTATACGGACATTTTGTACAGTTCTGTCATGTAGCTAGCTCTCTCTGCATGGATATTTTGGACTGATCAGCCATATAGGTATCACTCTGTATAGGAACATATTGGACTTGTCTGCCATGTAGCTAGCTCTCAGTATATGGAAATGTTGGACTCATCAGCCATGTAGCCAGCTCTCTGTGTATGAACATGTTGGACTCATCTGTCTTGTAGCAAGTCCTCTATATATACATATGTTGGACTCATCTGAAATGTAGCGAACTTTAAGTATATGGTCATGTTGGACTCATCTGCCATGAAGCTAGTACTCTGGATGTGGACATGTTGGAGGGCTCTGCCATGTAGCTAGCTGTCAGTATAAGGACACATTGAAATAATCTGCCATGTAGCTAGCTCTCTGAATATGGACAT
>NW_006409060.1:339229-340350 GCF_000296735.1 Chrysochloris asiatica | reverse complement strand
CTATATATACACATGTTGGACTCATCTACCATGTAGCTATCTCTCAGTATATGGACATGTTGGACTCATATGCCACAAAGCTAGTACTCTGTATATGAAAATGTTGGACTTCTCTGCCATGTAGCTAGCTCTCAGTATATGGACACTTTGGATTCATCTGCCATGTAGCTATAACTCTGTATATGGAAATGTTGCACTACTCTGACATGTGGCTAGCTCTCTGGATATGGACATTTTGGACTCGTCTGCCATGTAGATTGCTCTGTGTGCATGGATATGTTGGACTGATTTGCCATGTAAGTAGCTCTCTGTATATGAATATATTGGACTTGTCTGCAGTGTAGCTAGCTGTCAGTATATGGACATGTTGGGATCATCTGCCATGTTGATAGCTCTCTGTATATGGACATTTTGGACATGTCTGACATGTAGGTAGTTCTCTGTATTTCGACATGTTAGACGCAGCAGCCATGTAGTGAACTCTCTCTGTATGAACACGTGATACTCATCTACCTTGTAGCTAGTCCTCTATATATACACATGTTGGATTCATCTGCCAATGAGCAAATTCTCAGTGTTTGGACATGTTGAACTCATCTGCTAGTACTCTGTATATGGACATGTTGGCCTACTCTGCCATCTAGAAAGCTATCTGTTTATGGACACATTGGACTCATCTGCCATGTAGCTAGTACTCTGTATATGAAAATGTTTGACTTCTCTGACATGTGTCTAGATCTCTGTATATGGACATTTTGGATTCATCAGTCACGTAGCTAATTCTCTGTGCATGAATAAGTTGGACTGATCTGCAATGCAGTTAGTTTTCTGTATATGAATATGAAGGATTTGTCTGTGATGTTGCTAGCACTCTGTATATCGACATTGGACTAATTAACCATGTTGCAAGCTCTCTCTGTATGATCATCTTATATTCATATTCCTTGCAGCTATTGCTCTATATATACACATGTTGTAGTCATCTGCCATGTAGCTATCGCTCAGTATATGGATATATTGGACTCATCTGACAAGTGTGTAGTACTCTGTAAATGGACATGTTGGACTACTCTGCCATGTAGTTAACTCTCAGTATATGGACACCAAGGACTCATCTGCCA
>NW_006409060.1:336937-338744 GCF_000296735.1 Chrysochloris asiatica | reverse complement strand
TATATGGAAATGTTGCATTACTCTGCCATGTAGCTAGCACTCTGTGCATGGATATGTTGGACTGATCTGACAGAGAGGTATCTCTCTATATATGAATATATTGGACTTGTCTGCCATATAGCTAGCTCTCTGTATATGGACATGGTGGACTCATCAGCCATGTACCCAGCTCTCTCTTTATTAACATGTTGGACTCATCTGCATTGTAGCTAGTCCTCTATATATACACATGTTGGACTCATCTGCCATGTAGGTAGTATTCTGTATATGGAAATGTTGGATGACTCTGACATGTAGCAGTCTCACTGTATACGGACATTTTGCAATCGTCTGCCATGTAATTAACTCACTGTGCATGGATATGTTGGACTGATCTGCCATGTAAGTAGCTTTAGTATTTGAACATATTGGACTTGTCTGCATTGTAGCTAGCTCTCTGTATATGGACATGTTGGAGTCATAAGCCATGTAGTCAGCTCTCTCTGTATTAATATGTTGGAATCATCTGTCTTGTAGCTAGATCTCTCTATATACACATGTTGGACTCATCTGCTATGTAGCTATCACTCAATATATGGACGTGTTGGACTCAACTTACATGTAGCTATAGCTGTGTATATGGAAATGTTGAACTACTCTGCCATGTAGCTAGATCTCAATATATGGACATGTTTGTCTCACCTGCCATGTAGCTTGAACTCTGTATATGGAAATTTTGCATTACTTTGCCATGTAGCTAGCCCTCTGTATATATACAATTTGGACTCTTTTGCCATGTAGCTATCTCTCTGTGCATCGGTAGGTTTTACTGATCTGACATATAGGTATCTCTCTGTATATGAACATATTGGACTTGTCTGCCATGTAGCTATCTCTCAGTATATGGACATGTTGGAATCATCAACCATGTAGCCAGTTGTCTCTGTATGAACATATTGGACTCATCTGTCTTGTAGGTAGTCCTTTATATATACACATTGTGGACTCATCTGTCGTGTAGCTAACTCTCAGTATATGAACATGTTTGACTCATCTGCCATGTAGATAGTACTCTGTATATGGAAATGATACACGACTCTGCCATGTAGCTGTTGTTGTTGTTGTTAAGTGCCGTTGAGTCGATTCCAACCCATAGCGAACTTGTACAGGGTTTCTGAGGGTGTAAATCTTTATGGGAGTAGAAAGCCTTACCTTTATCCCGCAGAGCAGCTGGTAGTTTCGAACCGCTGTCCTTAAGGTTCGCAGCCCTATTCATAACCATTACGCTACCATGTAGCTAGCTGTCAGTATATTGACACATTGGAGTCATGTGCCATGTAGCTAGTTCTCTGTATATGGACATTTTGGACTTGTCTGCCATGTAGATAACTCTCTTTATATGGACATGTTGGACTCATCTACCATATAGATAGAACTCTGTATATGCAAATGTGGTACTGCTCTGCCATGTAGCTAGCTCTCCCTATATGGACATTTTGCACTCATCTGCCATGTAGCTACATTAATGTGAATGATATGTTCGACTGATCTGCCATGCAGGTAGCTCTCTGTATTTGAACATATTGGACTTGTCTGCATTGTAGCTAGCTCTCAGTATATGGACATGTTGAAATCATCAGCCATGAAGTCAGATCTCTCTGTATAAACAGGTGGAATCATATGCCTTGTAGGTAGTCCTCTATATATACACATGGTCGACTCATCTGCCATGTAGTTAATTCTCAGTATATAGAAATGTTGGACTCATCTTCCATGTAGCTAGTACACTGTATATGGAATTTTGGACGACTCTGCCATGTAGCGATCT
>NW_006409060.1:334301-335299 GCF_000296735.1 Chrysochloris asiatica | reverse complement strand
TCATCAGCCATGTAGCCAGCTCTCTCTTTGAACATGTTGGACTCATTTGCCTTGTAGCTAGTACTCTATATATACACATGTTGGACTCATCTGGCATGTATCTAACTCTCATCATATGGACATGTTGGACTCATATGCCATTTAGTTAGTAATGTGTATAGTGAAAGGTTGGACAACTATGCCATGTAGCTAGCTGTCAGTATATGGAGACGTTGGAATAATCTACCACGTAGCTCACTCTTTGTATATGGACACGTTGGACTCATCTGCCATATAGCTAGAACTCTGTATATGGAAATGTTTCAGTACTGTGTCATGTAGCTAGCTCTCTCTATATGGACATTTTACACTAGTCTGCCAAGTAGGTAGCTCACTGTGCATGGATATGTTGGACTGATATATCATGTAGTTAGCTCTCTGTATTTGAACATATTGGTCTTGTCTGCAATGTAGCTAACTCTCTGTATATGCACATGTTGGACTCATCTGTCATATAGCTAGAACTCTGTATATGGAAATGTTTCACTACTTTGTCATGTAGCTAGCTCTCTTTATATGGATATGTTGGACTCATCAGCCACGTAGCCATCTCTCTGTGTATGAACATGCTGGACTCATTTGCCTGGTAGCTAGCCCTTTATATATTCACATTTTGGATTCATCTGCCATGTAGCTAACTCTTAGTATATGGACATGTTGGACTACTCTGCCATGTAGCTAGCTGTCAGATTATGGACAACTAGGACTCATCTACCATGTAGTTAGAACTCTGTATATGGAAATGTTGCATTACTCTGCCATGTAGCTAGCTCTCAGTATATGAATATTTTGTACTCGTCTCCCATGTAGATAGCTCTCTGTCCATGGATATGTTGGACTGATCTGCAATGTACGTAACTCTGTGTATATGAACATAGAGGGCTTGTCTACCATGTGGCTAGCTCTCTGTATATGGACATGTTGGACTCATCAGACATGTAGCCAGCTCTCTCTGTATG
>NW_006409060.1:332386-333609 GCF_000296735.1 Chrysochloris asiatica | reverse complement strand
TCTGTATATGGACATGTTGGACTCATCAGCCATGTAGCCAGCACTCTCTGTATGTATATGTTGGACTCATCTGCTTTGTAGCTAGTCCTCTCTATATATACATGTTGGAACCATCTGCACTGTAGCTAGTACTCTGTTTATGGAAATGTTGCACTCGTCTGCCATGTAGCTAGCTCTACATATATGGATATTATGGACTCCTCTTCCATGTAGCTAGCTCTCTGAGCATGAATATGTTGGACTGATCTGCCATGTAGGTAGCTCTCTTTATATGAACATATTGTAGTTGTCTGCCCTGTAGCCAGCTCTCTCTGTATGAACATGTTGGACTCATCTGCGTTGTAGCTAGTCCTTTATATATACACATGATGGACTTCTCTGCTATGTAGCTAACTCTCAGTATACGTACATGTTGGACTCATCTGACATGTAGCTAGTTCTCTATATAGGGACATGTTGGACTACTCTGAATGTAGCTAGCTATCAGTATATGGGCACGTTGGACTCATCATACACATAGCTAGAACTATGTAAACGGAAATGTTACCATATTCTGACATGTAGCTAACTCTCTGTATATGGGCATTTTGGAATTGTCTGCTATGTAGCTAGTTTTCTGTGCATGGATATGTTGGACAGATCTGCCATGTAGGTAGCTCTCTATATATGAACATATTTGTCTTGTCTGCCATGTAGCTAGCTCTCTGTATATCAACATTTTGGATTCATCTGCCATGTAGCCAGCTCTCTGTGTAGGGACTCTGTGTATGGACTCATAATGTAGCTAGTCCTCTATATATAGACATGTGGGAGTCATCTTCCATGTAGCTAGCTCTCTGTACATGGACATGTTGGACTCATCATTCATGTAGCCATTTCTCTCTGTATGAACATGTTGGACTCATGTGCCTTGTAGCTAGTCCTCTATATATACATATGTTGGACTCATCTGCAATGTAGCTAACTATCAGTATATGGACATGTTGGACACATCAGCCATGTAGCCAGCTCTCTCTGTATGAACATGTTGTTCTCATCTGCCTTGTAGCTAGTCATATATATCTATATAGATAGAGATAGAGATAGAGAAAGAGAGATAGAAATATAAATGTTGGACTCATCAGCCATGTAACCAACTCTCCGGACAATTTGGACTACTCTTCCATGTATTTAGCTTTCAGTATATGGGACCATTCGAGTCCTCTGCCATGTAGCAAGAACTC
>NW_006409060.1:328966-332274 GCF_000296735.1 Chrysochloris asiatica | reverse complement strand
GTGGACATTTTGGACTCATCTGCCATGTAGCTAGTACTGTGTATATGGACATGTTGGACTACTCTGCCATGTAACTAGCTCTCAGTATAAGGACACGTTGGACTCATCTGCCATGTCGCTAGTACTCTGTAAATGTAAATGTTGGACTACTCTGCCCTGTAGCTAGCTCTCAGTATACGGACACGTTGGGCTCATCTGCCATGTAGCTAGTACTCTGTAAATGGAAATGTTGCAGCACTCTAACATGTAGCTAGTTCTCTGTATATGGACATTTTGGACTCGTCTGCCTTGTATCTAGCTCTCTGTGCATGGATATGTTGGACAGGTCTGTCATGTACGTAGGTCTCTGTATATGAACATATTGGACTTGTCTGCCATGAAGCTATATCTCTGTATAAGGACATGTGGGCTCATCAGCCATGTAGCCAGCTCTCTCTGTATGAATATGTTGGACTCACCTGTTTTGTAGCAATTACTCTGAATATACACATGTTAGACACATCTGCCATGTAGCTAACTCTCAGTCTATGGACACATTGGACTCATCTGTCATGTAGCTATCTCTCTGTACATGGAAATTTTGAATTCATCGTCGATGTAGCTAGCTCTCAGTGCATGGATATGTTGGATTGATCTGTTATGTAGGTAGTTCCCTGTATATATACATATTGGAATTGTTTTACATGCCGCTAGCTCTCTGAACGTGCACATGGTGGAATCATCAGCCATGTAGCCTTCTCTCTCTGTATGATCATGTTGGACTCATCTGCCTTGTAGCTATTCCTCTATATAAACACATGTTTGACTCATATGCATATAGCTAACGCTCAGTATATGGACATGTTGGACTCATCTGCCTTGTAGCTAATATTCTGTATATGGAAATGTTGGACTACTCTGCCATGTAGCTATCTCTCAGTATATGGACACATTGGACTCATCTATCATGTAGCTAGAAATCTGTATATGGAAATGATGCACTACTCTGCCATGTAGCCTCCTCTCTGTATATAATTATTATGGACTCGTCTGTCATGCAGCTAGCTCTCTGGGCATGGATATGTTGGACTGATCTGTCATGTAGTTAGCTGTCTGTATATGAACATATTTGACTTGTCTGCCATGTAGCTAGCTCTCTGAATATGAACATGTTGGACTCATCTGCCTTGTCAGTAGACCTCTATATGTAAACATGTTGGACTCATCTACCATGTAGCTAACTCTAAGAATATGGACATGTTGGACTCAACTGCCATGTAGTGAACTATCAGTATATGGACATGTTGGAATCATCTGCAATGTTACTAGGATTCTGTGTATGGAAATGTTGGACTAGTCTGCCAAGTAGCTAGCTCTCAGTATATGGACACGTTGCATTCATCTGCCATGTAGCTAAAGCTCTGTATAAGGAAATGTTGCACTACTCTGCCATTTAGCTAACTCTCTGTATATTGACATTTTGCACTGATGTGTCATATAGTTAGCCCTCTGTATATCTGCCTTGTTGCTAGGCCTCTCTATATAAACATTTTGGACTCATCTGCCATGTAGCTAAGTCTAAGTATATGGACATGATGGACTCACCTGTCATGTGTTTAACTCTCAGTATATGGACATATTGAAATCATTTGCCATGTATCTAATATTCTGTATATGGAAATGTTGGACTACTCTGTCATGTAGCTAGCTCTCTGTATATGGACATTTTGGACTCAACAGCCATGAAGCTAGCTGTCTATGCATGGATGTGTTGGACTGATCTGCCATGCAGGTAGCTCCCTGTATATGAACATACTCGACTTGTCTGCCATGTAGCTAGCTTTCTGTACATGGATATGTTGGATCATCACCCATGTAGCCAGCTCTCTATGTATGAGTATGTTGTACTCATCTACCTTGTAGATAGTCCTCTATATACACACATATTGGACTCATCTGCCATGTAGCCACCTCTCAGTATATGGACACATTGGACTCATCTGCCATGTAGGTAACTCAAAGTATATGGACACATTGGACTCATCTGCCATGTGGCTAATATTCTTTATATGAAGATGTTGGACTACTCTGCCATGTAGCTAACTCTCAGTATATGGACATTATGGAGTCATCTGCCATGTAGCTAAATCTCTGTAATTGGAAATATTGCACTTCTCTGCCATGTAGCTAGCTCTCTGTTTATGGACATTTTGAACGCATCAGCCATGAAGATAGCTCTCTGTGCATGGATATGTTGGACTGATCTGCCATGTAGGTAGCTCTCTGTAAATAAACATATAGCACTAGTCTGTCATGTAGCTATATCTCTGCATATGGAAATGTTGGACTCATGAGCCATGTAGCCAGCTCTCTCTATAAGAAAATGTTGGACTCATCAGCCTTGTAGCTAGTCTTCTATATACACATGTTGATCTTACCTACCATGTACCTAACTCTCAGTATATGGACATGTTGGACTCATGTGACATACAGCTAGAACTCTGTAAATGCAAATGTTGCACTACTCTGCCATGTAGCTAGATCTCTGTATGTTGACATTTTGGACTCGTCTGCCATGTAGTTAGCTCTCTGTACATGGATATGTTTGACTGATCTGCCAAGTAGCTAGCTCTCTGCATATGGACATTTTGGACTCATGAGCCATGAAGCCAGCTCTCTCTCAATAAACACGTCAAAATCATCTACCTTGTAGCTAGTCTTCTATATATACACATGTTGGACTCATCTGTCCTGTAGTTAACTCTCAGTACATGGACATGTTGGACTCATCTGCCTTGTAGCTAGTCCTCTATATATACACATGTTGGACTCTTCTGCCATGTAGCTAACTCTCAGTATATAGACGCGTTTCACTCATGTGCCATGTAGCTAGCTCTCGGTATATGGACATATTGGACTTATTTGACATGTATGTAGCTAGCTCTCTGTGCATTCGTATGTTGGACTGTACTGCCATGTAGGTAGCTCTCTGTATATGAACATGTTGGACTTGTCTGTCATGTAGCTAGCTCTCAGTATATAGACATGTTAGACTCATCAGCCATGTAGCCAGCTCTCTCAATATGAAAATGTTGGACTCATCTCCTTTGTAGCTAATATTCTCTATATAAAAATGTAGGACTCATCTGCTATGTACCTAACTCTCAGTATATTAGCATGTTTGAGTCATTTGCCATGTAGCTAGTACTCTGTATTTGGAAATGTTGGACTACTTTGCCATGTAGCTAGCTCTGAGTATATGGACACTTTGGTCTCATCTTCCATGTAGCTAGAGCTCTGTATATGGACATGATGTACTACCCTGCCAT
>NW_006409060.1:323778-328866 GCF_000296735.1 Chrysochloris asiatica | reverse complement strand
TAGCTAACTCTCTGTATATGTACACTTTGGTCTCATCTGCAATGTAGCTAGGTCTCTGTGAACGGTTATATTGGACTGATATGCCATGTAAGTAGCTATCTGTATATGAACATATTCCACTTGTCTGACATGTAGCTAGTTCTCTATATATGGACATGTTGGATTCATAGGCCATGTAGCCAGCTCTCTCTGTAGGAACATGTTGGACTCATATGGCTTGTAGCTAGTCCTCTACATATCCACAAGTTGGAATCATCTGTCATGCAACTAACTTTCAGTATATGGACACATTGGAATCATCTCCAGGTAGCTAGAGCTCTGAATATGGAAATGTGTCACAACTCTGCCATGTAGCTAGCTCTCTGCATATGGACATTTTGAACTCGTCTGTCATGTAGCTAGTTCTCTTGGCATGGATATGTTGGACTGATCTGCTATGTAGGTAGCTCTCTGTATATGAACATATTGGACATGTCTGCCATATAGGTAGCTCTCAGTATATGGACATGTTCGACTCATCAGCCATTGTAGCCAGCTCTCTCCATGTGAACATGTTGGACTCATCTGCCTAGTATCTTTCCCTATAAATATACACTTGTTGGACTCATCTCGCATGTAGCTAACTCTCAGTATATGGACATGTCGTACTCATCTGCCGTGTAGCTAGTACTCTGTATATTGACATATCGATCTACTCTGCCATGTATCTAGCTCTCAGTATAAGGACATGTGGGACTCATCTGCCATGTAGCTAGAGCTCTGAATATGGAAATGTTTAACTACTCTGCCAAGTATCTAGCTCTCTTTTTATGGTCATTTTGGACTAGTTTGCCATGTATCTAGCTCTCAGAGAATGGATATTTTGGACTAATCTGTTTGTAGGTAGCTCTCTGTATATAAACATATTGATCTTTTCTGCCATGTATCTAGCTCTCTGTATATGGACATGTTGGACTCATCAGCCATGTAATAAGCTCTCTCTGTATGAACACATTGGTCTCATCTTCCTTGTAGCTAGTACTCTCTATATAAACAAGTTAGATTCATCTGCCATGTAGGTAACTCTCAGTATATGGCCACATTGGATTCATCTGTCACGTAGCTAGTTCTCTGTATATGCACTTGTTGGACTATTCTTCCATGTAGCTGGCTCTCAGGATATGGAGACGATGGTCTAATCGGTCATGTAGCTAGTGCTCTATGTATGGAAATGTAGCAGCACTCTGGCATGTAGCTAGCTATCTGTATGCAGACATTTAGGACTCGTCTGCCATGTAGCTACCTCTCTGTGCATGGATAGCTTGTACTGATCTGCCATGTAGGTAGCTCTCTGCATATGCACATATTGGACTTGTCTGCCATTTAGGTAGCTCTCATTATATGGACATGTTGCACTCATCAGTCATGTAGCCAGCTCTCTCTGTATGAATGTGTTCTATTCATGTGCTTTGTAGCTAGCCCACTAAATATACATATGTTGGACTCATCTGCCATATAGCTAACTCTCAGTATATGGACATGTTGGAGAACTCTGCCATGTAGCTAGTACGCTATACATGGAAATGTTGCACTACTCTGTCATGAAGCTAGTTCTCTATATTTGGACATTTTGGACTCGTCTGCCATGTCCCTAGCTCTCTGTGCATTGATATCTTAGACTGATCTGCCATGTAGGTAGCTCTCTGCATATGAACGTATTGGACTTGTCTGCCATGTAGCTAGGTCTTAGTACATGGACATTTTGGATTCCTCAGCCATGTAGCCAGCTCTCTCTGTATGAATATGTTCGACTCATGTGCCTTGTATCTAGCCCTCTAAATATACACATGTTGGACTCTTCTGCCATGTAGCTAACTCTCAGTATTTGGACATGATGGACTTTGGACTTATCTGCAATGTAGCTTGTTCTCTGTATATGGACATGTTGGATTACTGTTCCATGTAGCTAGCTCTCAGTATATGGACACTTTGGACTCATCTGCCATGTAGCAAGAACTCTGTATGTGGAAATGTTGCACTACTCTGACATGTAGCTAGCTCTCTATATATGGACATTTTGGAATCGTCTGCCATGTAGCCAGCTCTCTGTGCATGAATATATTGGAATGATCTACCTTGTAGGTATCTCACTGTTTATGAATATATTGGACTTGTCTGCCATGTAGCTAGCACTCTGTATATGGACAAGTTTCACTCATCCACAATGCAGCTAACTCTCTGTATATGGACATTTTGGACTCTTCAGCCATGTAGCCAGCTCTCTCTATATGAACATGTTGGATTCATCTGACTTGTAGATAATACTCTATATATACATATGTTGGACTCACCTCCCATGTAGCTAACTCTCAGCATATGGACAAGTTGAACTCATCTGTCATGTAGCTAGTACTCTCTATATGGACATGTAGGATTTTTCTGCAATGCATCCAGCTTTCAGTATATGGACACGTTGGACTCATCTGCCATGTAGCTGGCTCTCTGTATATGCACACGTTGGACTCATCTGCCATGTTGCTAGTACTCTTTATATGGACATGTTGAACTACTCTGCCATGTAGCTAATTCTCAGTATATGGACACAATGGACTCATCTGCCATGTAGCTAGTAGATTGCATTTGGACATTTTTAACTACTCTGCCATGTAGCCAGCTATCACTATATGGTCACGTTGTACACGTCTGCCAAGTAGCTAGAACTCTGTAAATAGAAATGTTGCACTACTCAGCCATGTAGCTGACTCTCTCTGTATGAACATGTTGGACTTATCTGCCTTGTATCTAATTCTCTATATAAACATGTGTTGGACACATCTGCCATGTAACTAACTCTTAGTATATGGGCATATTGGACTCGTCTGTCATGTAGCTAGTACTCTATATATTGACATGTTGGACTACTCTGCCATGTAGCTAGCTCTCAGTATATGGACACGTTGGACTCATCTGACATATAGTTAGAACTCTGTATATGAAAAATTTGCACTACTCTGCCATGTAGCTATCTATCTGTATATGGACATTTTTGACTCATCTGCCATGCAGCTAGCTCTCTGTGCATAGATATCTTGGACTGATCATCCATGTAAGTAGCTTTCTGTATATGAACATATTGGACTTGTCTGCCATGTAGCTCTCTCTCAGTATATGGACATATTGGACTCATCAGCCATGTAGACATTTGTCTCTGTATAAATATGTTAGAATCATATGCCATGTAGCTAGCCCTCTAATTATACACGTTTTGGACTCATCTGCCATGTAGTTAACTCTCAGTATATGGACACATTAGACTCATCTTCCGTGTAGCTAGTACTCTTTATATGGAAATGTTGCACTACTGGGCCATGTAGCTAGCTCTCTGTGCATAGATAAGCTGGACAGATCTGCCATGTAGCTAGCTCTCTGTATATGGACATGTTGGACTCATCAGCCATGTAGTCAGCTCTAAGTGTGTGAACATTTTTGACTTATCTGCCTTGTAGCTAATCCTATATATATACATGTTGGACTCATCTGCCATGTATGTAACTCTCAATATTTGAACATGTGGGACTCATTGCCGTGCCACTAGTTCTGTGTATATGGACATGTTGGACTACTCTGCCATGTTTCTAACTCTCAGTATATGGACACGTTGGACTCATCTGCCATGTAGCTAGTAGTCTGCATTTGGACATGTTTAACTACTCTGCCATTAACTAGCTTTCACTATATGGTCATGTTGTACTTGTCTGCCATGTAGCTAGATCTCTGTACATGGAAAGGTTTCACTACTCTACCATGTAGCTAGCTCTCTGTATATGGACATTTGGACTCATCTGCCATGCAGCTAGCTCTCTCTGCATGGATATCATGGACTGATCTGCCATTTAGATATCTCTCTGCATATAAACATATGGGACTTGTTTGCCATGTATATGGACATGTTGGACTCATCTGCCATGTAGCTAGATCTCTGTATATGGAAATCTTGACTACTTTGCCTTGCAGCTAACTCTCTGTTTATGGACATTTTGGACTTATCTGCCATGTATCTAGCTCTCTGTATATGGACATGTTGGAATCATCAGCAATGTAGCCAGCTTCCTCTGTATGAACATGTTGGACTCATCTTCCTTGAAGCTATTACTCTATATATACACATGTTAGAGTCATCTACCATGTATCTACCTCTCAGTATATGGACATGTTGGACTCATCTACCATGTAGCTAGTACTCTGTATATGGACATGTTGGACTACTCTGCCATGTAGTTAGCTCTCATTATATGGACACCTAGGACTCATCTGCCATGTAGCTAGAACTCTGTATATGGAAATGTTGCATTACTCTGCCATGTAGCTAGCTCTCTATATATGGACAATTTGGACTCATCTGCCATGTAGCTACCTTTCTGTATGGATATGTTGGACTGATCTGACATAGTTATCTCTCTGTATATGAACATGTTAGACTTGTTTTCCATATAGGTAGCTCTCTGTATATGGAAATGTTGGACTCATAAGCCATTTAGCCAGCTCTCTCTTCATAAACATGATGGACTCATCTGCCTTGTAGGTAGTCCTCTATATATACACATGGTGGACTCATCTGTTATGTAGCTAACTCTCAGTATATGGACATGTTGGACTCATCTGCCATGTAGCTAGTACTCTGTATATGGAATTTTGAATGACTCTTCCATTTAGCTAGAGGTCAGTATATGTACACATTGGAATCATGTGCCATGTAGCTAGCTCTCTGTTGATGGACATTGTGGACTTGTCTGCCATGTAGCTAGCTCCCTGTATATAGACACATTGGACTCATCTTACCATATAGATAGAACTCTGTATTTGGCAATGTTGTACTACTCTGCCATGTAGCTAGCTCTCTCTATTTGGATATATTTCACTTGTCTGCCACGTAGCTAGCTCACTGTGCATGATATGTTCGACTGATCTGCCATGTAGTTATCTCTCTGTATTTGAACATATTGGACTTGTCTGCCATGTAGCTAGCTCTCAGTATATGGACATGTTGAACTCATCAGCCATGTAGTCAGATCTGTCTGTATGAACATGTTGGACTCATCTGCCTTGTAG
>NW_006409060.1:321959-322456 GCF_000296735.1 Chrysochloris asiatica | reverse complement strand
TACACATGTTGACCTCATCTGCCATGTAGCTAACTGTCAGTATATGGACATGTTGGACCCATCTGCCATTTATCTAGTACTGTTTATATGGACATGTTGGACTACTCTGCCATGTAGCTAACTCATTGTATATGGACACGTTAGTATCATCTATCATATAGCTAGAACTATGTATTTGGAAATGAGGCACTATTATGCCATGTAGCTCATTCTCTGTATAAGGATATGTTTGACGCATCTGCCATGTAGCTAGCTCTCTGTGTATGGAAATGTTAAACTGATCTGCCATGTAGGTTGCTCTGTGTATAGGAACATATTGGACTTGCTGTCATGTAGCTTGCTCTCTATATATGGAAATGTTGTACTCATCAGTCATGTAGCCAGCTCTCTGTGTATGAACACTGTGTACTCATCTGCCTTGTATCTTGTCCTCTATATAAAAACATGTTGGACTCATCTGCCATGTAGCTAACTCTCAGTATATGGAAATGTTGGAC
>NW_006409060.1:318961-320716 GCF_000296735.1 Chrysochloris asiatica | reverse complement strand
ATGTACACGTTGTACTCCTCTGCCATGTAGTTTGAAATCTGTATATGGACATTTTGGACTCGTCTGCCATGTAGCTACTCTCAGTATATGGACATGTTGTACTCATCTGCCATGTAGCCAGCTTGTTGTGTATGGACATGTTGGACCATCAGCCTTGTAGCTAGCCCTCTAAACGTACACATGTTGGACTCATCTGTCATGAAACTAATTCTCAGTATATGGACATTTTGGACTACTCTGCCATATAGCTAGCTCTCAGTATATGGACATGTTGGACTCATTTGCCATGTAGCTAGTACTCTAAATATACATATGTTGGACTCATCTGCTACGTAACTAACTCTCAGTGTATGCATATGTTGGACTAACGAGCCATATAACCAGCACTCACTGTGTGAACATATTGGACCCATCTGCCTTGATCAAGTACTCTATATATACACGTTAGACTAATCTGCCATGTAGCTAACTCTCAGTATATGGACACGTTGGACTCATCTGACATGTGGTTAGTATTCTGTGTGGAAATGTTGGACGACTCTGCCATGGAGCTAGATCTCAGAATATCAACACGTTGGACTCATCTGCCATGTAGCTAGAATTCTATATATGGAAATGTTGCTCTACACTGCCATGTAGCTAGCTCTCTGTATATGAACATTTTGGACGCGTCTGCCTTATAGCTAACTCACTGTGCATGGATATGTTGTACATATGTTGGTCTGCACTTTAGGTAGCTCTCTGTATATGAACATATTAGACTTGTCTACCATGTGGCTTGCTTTCTGTATATGGACATGTTGGACTTATCAGCCATGTAGCCAGCTCTCTCTGTATGAACATATTGGACTCATCTGATTTATAGCTAGTCTTCTATATATACACATGTTGGACTCATCTACCATGTAGCTAACTCTCAGTATTGGATAGGTTGGTCTCATCTGCACTGTAGCTAGTACTCTGTATATGGACATGTTGGACTACTCTGCCATGTAGCTAGCTCTCAGAATATTGACACGTTGGACTCATCTGCCATGTACCTAATACTCTGTATATGGAAAAGTTGCACTACTCTGCCAAGTAGCTAGCTCTCTGTATATGGACATTTTGGACTTATATGACATGCAGATAGCTCTCTGTGCATGGATATGTTGTTTGGATCTGCCATGTAGGGAGCTCCATGTATATGAACATATTGGCCTTGCCTGCCATGTAGCTAGCTCTTTGCATATGGACATATTGGGCTCTTCATGCATGTAGCCAGTACTCTGTATGAGCATGTTGGAGTCATCTTCCTTGTAGCTAGTCCTCTATATATACACATATTGCACTCATCTGCCATGTAGCTAGCTCTCTATATATGAACATTTTGGACGCGTCTGCCTTTTAGCTAACTCTCTGTGCATGGATTTGTTGTACATATGTTTGTTTGCACTTTAGGTAGCTCTCTGTATATGAACATATTGGACTTGTCTACCATGTGGCTAGCTTTCTGTATATGGACATGTTGGACTTATCAGCCATGTAGCCAGCTCTCTCTGTATGAACATGTTGGACTCATCTGATTTAAAGCTAGTCTTCTATATATACACATGTTGGACTCATCTACTAGTCTTCTATATATACACATGTATCTAACTCTCAGTATTGGACATGTTGGTCTCATCTGCCCTGTAGCTAGTACTCTGTATATGGACATGTTGGACTACTCTGCCATGTAGCGAGCTCTCTGTATAGGGACACGTTGGGCTCATC
>NW_006409060.1:315703-318129 GCF_000296735.1 Chrysochloris asiatica | reverse complement strand
GCCATGTAGTGAGAACTCTGTATATGGAAATGTTTCAATACTCTACCATGTAGATAGCTCTCAGTATATTAACATTTTGGACTCATCTGACATGTAGCTAGTATTGTGTATATGGACATGTTGGACTACTCTGCCATGTAGAAAGCTCTCAGTATATGGACACTTTGGGCTCCTCTGCCACATACCGTGAAATCTGTATGTGGACATTTTGGCCTCATCTGCCATGTAGCTAACTCTAACTATATGGACATGTTGGACTCATCTGCCTTGGAGCTAGTACTCTGTATATGGACATATTGGACTACTCTCAGTATAATAACACATTGGACTCATCTGCCATGTAGCTAGTACTCTCAATATTCATATGTTGGACTCATCTGCTATGTAGCTAACTGCCAGTATATGAACATGATGGACTCATCTGCCATGTAGCCAGCTTGTTGTGTATGAATATGTTGGACTCATCTGCCTTGTAGCTAGCCCTCTAAACATACAAATGTTGAACTCATCTGCCATGAAGCTAATTCTCAATATATGGACATGTTGGACTCATATGACGTGTAGCTACAACTCTGTATAGGGACACGTTGGACTACTCTGCCATATAGCTAGCTCTCAGTATATGGACATGTTGGACTCGTATGCCATGTAGCTAGTACTCTAAATATTCATATGTTGGACTCATCTGCTACATAGCTAACTCCCAGTATATGCACATGTTGGACACAACAGCTATATAACCAGCTCTCTCTATATGAACATGTTGGACTCATCTGCCTTAATCAAGTCCTCTATATATACCCATGTTAGACTTATATGCCATTTAGCTAACTCTCAGTATATGGACATGTTGGACTCATCTAACACGTAGCTAGCATTCTGTATATGGAAATGTTGGACGACTCTGCCATGTAGCTAGCTGTCAGCATATCAACATGGTGGACTCATCTGCCATGTAGCTAAAATTCTATATATGGAAATTTTGCACGACTCTGTCATGTAGCTAGCTCTCTGTATATGAACATTTTGGACTCGTCTGCCATGTAGCTAGATCTCTGTGCATGGATATGATGGACTGGTCTGCCCATTAGGTAGCTCTCTGTATATGAACATATTGGACTTGTCTACCATGTGGCTAGCTCTCTGTATATGGACATGTTACTCATCAGGCATGTAGCCAGCTCTCTCTGTATGAACGTGTTGGACTCATCTGACTTGTAGCTACTCCTCTATATATACACATGTTGTACTCATCTGTATATGGACAGGATGGACTCATTAGCCTTGTAGCTAGTACTCTGTATATGGCATGTTGGACTACTCAACCATGTAGCTAGCTCTCAGAATATTGACATGTTGGACACATCTGCCATGTACCTAGTACTCTGTATATGGAAATGTTGCACTACTCTGCCATGTAGCTAGCTATCTGTATATGGACATTTGGGACTCGCATGCCATATAGATAGCTCTCTGTACATGGATATGTTGTTCGGATATGCCATGTAGGTAGCTCCCTGTGTATGAACATATTGGCCTTGTCTGCCATTTAGCTAGCTCTCTGCATATGGACATATTGGGCTCTTCAGGTATGTAGCCATTTCTCTCAGTTGAACATGTTGGACTCATCTGCCTTGTAGCTAGTACTCTGTATTTGGACACCTTGAATTACTCTGCCATGTATCTAGCTTTCTGTATAGGACACTTTGGACTAATGAGCCATGTAGGTAGAAGTCTGTATTTGGAAATGTTGCACTACTCTGCCATGTAACTAACTCTCTGTATATGGACATTTTGCACTCGTTTGCCAAGTAGCTAGCTCACTGTGCATAGATATGTTGCACTGATCTGCCATGTAGCTAGATCTCTGTATATGGACACGTTGTACTCGTCTGTCATGTAGCTAGAACTCTGTATATGGAAATGTTGCACTACTCTGCTGTGTAAGTAGCTCTCTGTATATGAACATATTGCACTTGGCTGCTAGGTAGCTAGCTCTCAGTATATGGGCATGTTGGACTCGTCTGTCATGTAGCTAGAACTCTGTATATGGAAATGTTGCGCTAGTCTGCCATGTAGGTTGCTCTCTGTATGTGGACATTTTGGAGTCTTCTGCCATGTAGCTAGGTCTCTGTACATGGATATGTTCAACAGATTTGCCATGTAGGTAGCTCTTTGTGTATGAAGATGTTGGATTTCTCTGCCATGTAAATAGCTCTCTATATAAGGACCTGTTGGACTCATCAGCCATATATCCAGCTCTCTTTGTATGAACATATTTCACTCATCTTTCTTGTAGCTATCCCTCTAAATATATACATGTTGGACTCATCTGCCATGTAGCTACCTCTCAGTATATGAACATGTTGGACTCATCTGCCATGTAGCTAGTACTCTGTATATGGACATGTTGGACTACTCTGCCA
>NW_006409060.1:311476-315338 GCF_000296735.1 Chrysochloris asiatica | reverse complement strand
TGAACATGTTGGACTCATCTGCCTTGTAGCTAACTCTGAGTATATGGACATGTTGAATTCATCTTCCATGTAGCTAATACTCTTTATCTGGACATGTCGGACTATCCTGCCATGTAGCTTGGTCTCGGTATATGGACATGTTGAACTCATCTGTCATGTAGCCAGCTCCCTATGTATGAACATTTTGGACTCATCTGCCTTTTAGTTAGCCCTCTAAATATACACATGTAGGATTCGTCTGCCATGTAGCTAAAACTCTGTATATGGACATGTTGCACTACTCTGCCATGTAGCTAACTCTCTGTATATGAACAATTTGGACTCGTCTGCCATGTAGCTACTTCTCTGTACATGGATATGTTGGATTGATCAGACATGTAAGTAGCTCTCTGTATAGGAACATATTGGACTTGTCTGCCATGCAGTTAACTCTCTGTATGTGGACATGTTGGACTCAGCAGACAGGTAGACTGCTCTCTGTGTATCAACATGTTGGACTTATCTACTTTGTAGTTAGCCCTCTAAATGTACACATATTGTTTTCATCTGCCATGTAACTATCTCTTAGTATATGGACATGTTTTAATACTCTGCCATGTAGCTAGTACACTGTATATGGACATGTTGGACTGCTCTGTCATATATAGCTCTCAGTATATGGACACGGTGTATTCATCTACCATGTACTAGAGCTCTTTTTATGGCAATGTTGCACTATTATGCCATGTAGCTAGCTCTCTCTATATGGACATGTTGGACTCATCTGCCACATAGCTAGAATCCTGTATATGGAAATGTTTTACTACTCTGTATTGTATCTAGCTCTGAGTATATGGACATGTTGATATCATCTGCCATGTAGATAGAACTGTGTACATGGAAACGTTGCAATACTCAGCCATGTTGTTAGTTCTCTATATATGGACACATTGGACTCATATGCCATGTAGTTAGAACTTAGTATATGGAAATGTTGCACTACTCTGCCATGTAGCTAGTACTCTGTATATGTAAATACTGGACTACTCTGCCATGGAGCTAGCTCTCTGTATAGGGACATTTTGGACTCCTTTGTCAAGTAGCTAGCTCTCTGTGCATGGATATGTTGGAATGATCTGTCATGTAGGTAGCTCTTCATATATGAACATAGTGGACTTGTCTCTCATATAGCTATCTATCATTGTATGGACATTAGCCATGTAGCTTTTTCTCTGTGTATGAGAATTTTGGACTCACCTGCCTTGTACCTAGTCCTCTATATATACATGTTGGACTCATCTGGCATGTATCTAGTACTCTGTATATGGACATGTTGGACTACTCTGCCACATTTCTAGCTGTCATTATATAGACACGTAGCCATGTAGCTAGAACTAAATATATGGGCATGTTGGACTACTCAGCCTTGTAGCTAGCTCTCAGTATATGGACACATTGGACTCATCTGCCATGTAGCTAGAACTCTGTATATGGAAATGTTTCACTGTTCTGCCATGTAGCTAACTCTCTGTATATGGACATTTTGGAATCATCAGCCATGAAGCCTTCTCTCTGTGTATGAGAATTTAGGACTCACCTGCCTTGTAGCTACTCCTCTCCATATACACATGTTGGAATCATCTGACTTGTAGCTACTCCTCTATATATACACATATTGGACTCATCTGCCATGTAGCTAGTACTCTGTATATGGATATGTTGGACTACTCTGCCATGTAGCTAGAAATCTGTATATCGTAATGTTGCACTACTCTGCCATGTAGCTGGAAATCTGTATATGGTAATATTGCACTTCTCTGCCATGTGTCTGGCTGTCTGTATATGGACGTGTTGGACTCATCTGTCAAGTAGCTAGAACTTTGTATATTGAAATATTGCACTGATCTGCCATGTTGCTAGCTCTGTGTATATGAACATTTTGTACTCGTCTGTCATGTAGCTAGCACTCTGTACATGGAAAAGATGGACTGATCTGTGTATATGAAGATATTGGACTTGTCTGCCATGTAGCTAGCACTCTAATTATTCATATGTTGAACTCATCTGTCATGTAGCTAATTCCCAGTATATGGATATGTTGGACTCATCTGCCATGTAGCTAGCTCTCTGTGTATGAACAAGTTGGGCTCATCTGCCCTGTAGCTAGCCCTCTAAATATACACATGTTGGACTCATTTCCCATGAAGCTAACTCTCAGTATATGGACCTGTTGGACTTCTCTGCCATGTAGCTTGAACACCATATATGGACACGTTGGAATCATCTGCCATGTAGCTAGAACTCTGTATATTGAAATGTTGCACTACTCTGCATTGTAGCTAGCTCTCTGTATATGGACACGTTGGACTTATCTGCCATGTAGCTAGAACCCTGTATATGGAAATATTGCACTACTCTGCCATGTAGCTAGCTCTCTGTATATGGACCCGGACTCATCTGCCATGCAGCTAGAATTCTTTATGTGGATATGTTGGACTACTCTGCCATGTAGCTAGCTCTCAGTATCTGGACACTTTTGACTCATCTGACATGTAGCTAGAACTCTGTGTATGGAAATGTTGCAGTACTCTGCATTGTAGTTAGTTATCTATATATGGGCACGTTAATCTCATCTGCCATGTAGCTAGATCTTTGTTTGTGGAAATGTTGCCCTACTCTGCCATGTAGCTATCCCTCTTTATATGAACATTTTGGACTCGTCTGCCATGTACCTAGAACTCTGTATATGGAAATGTTGCAATACTCTACCATGTAACTAGCTCTCTGTACATGAATATGTTGGACTGATCTGCTATGTAGCTAGCTCTCTGTATATCATATATTGAGCTTGTCTGCCATGTAGCTATCCATCAAAATATAAACATGTTGGACTCCTCTACCACATAGCTAACTCTTGGTATATGAAGTGTTGTACTCATCTGCCATGTAGCTAGCTCTCTGTGTATGAACATGTTGGACTCATCTGCCTTGTAGCTAGCCCTCTATGTACACACATGATGGACTCACCTACAATGTAGCTAAATTTCAGTATATGGACATGCTTGGCTCACCTGTCATGCAGCTAGAACTCTGTATATGGACATGTTGCACTACTCTGTCATGTAGCTAGCTCTCAGTATATGGATACATTGGACTTATCTGGCATGTAGCTAAAACTCTGTATATGGAAATGTTACACTGCTCTAAAATGTAGCTAGCTCTCTGTATATGGACACGTAGAACTCATCTACCATGTTGCTAGAACCCTTTATATGGACATGTTGGAGTACTCTGGCATGTAGCTAGCTGTCAGTATATAGACACGTTGGACTCATCTGCTATGTAACTAGAATCCTGTAAGTGGAAATGTTGCACTACTCTGCCATGTAGCTAGCTCTCAGTATATGGACATGTTGAACTCATTTGCCAAGTAACTAGAACTCTGTATATGGAAATGTTGCACTACTCTACCAAGTAGCTAGGTCTCTGTATAAGGACATTTTGGACTCGTCTACCATGCAGCTAGATTTCTGTACATGAATATATGTGGGACTGATCTGTCATGTAGGTAGCTCTCTGTATATGACATATTGGACTTGTCTGCCATGTAGCTATCTCTCTGTATATGGACATGTTGGACTCTTCAAGCATGTAGACAGCTCTCTCTGTATGAATATGTTCAACTCATCTGCCTTGTAGATAGCCCTCTAAATACATACATGTTGGACTCATCCACTATGTTGCCAATAGTATGTATATGGACATGTTGGGCTATTCTGTCATGTAGCTAGCTCTCAGTATATGGATATATTGGACTCATCTGTCATGTAGCTAAAATTCTGTATATGGAAATGTTACACTACTCTGCAATGTAGCTAGCTCT
>NW_006409060.1:309190-310826 GCF_000296735.1 Chrysochloris asiatica | reverse complement strand
ATCTGCCATGTAGCTTTAACTCTGTATATGGAAATGTTGTACTGCTCTGCCATGTAGCTAACTCTCTGTACATAGATATGGTATACTGATCTGCTATGTAGGTAGCTCTCTGTATATGAAGATATTTGACTTGTCTGCCATGTAGCTAGCCCTCTAAATATACACATGTTGAACTCATTTACCATGTAGTTAACTCTCAGTATATGAACGTGTTGTACTCATCTGCATGTTTCTAGATCTCTGTGTATGAACATGTTGGACTCATCTGCCGTGTAGTTAGTTCTCTAAATATACATATGTTTTACTCATCTGCCACGTAGCTACCTCTCAGTATATGGATATGCTGGACTCATCTGCCATGTAACTAGAACTCTGTATATGGACATGTTGGACTACTCTGCCATGTAGATAGAACTCTGTATATGGACTCATCCGCCATGTATATAACTCTCAGAATATGGACATGTTGTACCAATCTGTCATGTAGCTAACTCTCAGTATATGTACATGTTGGACTCATCTGCTATGTAGCTAACTCTCAGTATATGAACATGTTGGACGCATATGCCATGTAGCTAACTCTCAGTATATGGTCACGTTGGATTTATCTGCCATGTAGCTAAACCCTGCATATGGAAATGATGCACCATTCTGCCATGTAGCTAATTCTGTTTATATGGACATTTTGGACTTGTCTGCCATGTAGGAAGCTTTCTGTACATGGATATGTTGGACTGATCTGCCATGTAGGTAGCTGTCTATATATGAACGTATTGGACTTGTCTGCATTGTAGCTAGCTCTCAATTTATAGACGTGTTGGACTCATCAGCCATGTAGCAGGCTCTCTCTGTATGAATATGTTCGACTCATCTGCCTTGTAGCTAACACTCTAAATATACACATGTTGGACTCATCTGCCATGTAGCTTTCTCAGTATATGGACATGTTGGACTTATGTGTAATGTACCTAGCACTCTGTATATTTACATGCTTGACTACTATGCCTTGTAGCTAGCACTCAATATATGGACACGTTGGACTCATCTGCCATGCAGCTATCTCTCAGTATATGCACACGTTGGATTCATCTGTCATGTAGCTAGATATCTGTATAAGGAAATGCTGCACTACTCTGACAAGTAGCTAGCTTTCTGTATATGGATATTTTGGATTCGTCTGCAATGTAGCTAGCTCTCTGTGCATGGGTATGATGGACTGATCTTCTATGTAGGTAGCTCTGAATATATGAACATATTGGACTTGTCTGCCATATAGGTAGCTCTCAGTATATGGACATGTTGGACTCATCAGCCATGTAGAAAGCTCTCTCTGTATGAATATGGTCTACTCATCTGCTTTGTAGCTAGCCCACTAAATATACACATGTTGGACTCATCCGCCATGTATATAACTCTCAGTATATGGACATGTTGTACTAATCTGTCATGGAGCTAACTCTCAGTATATGTACATGTTGGACTCATCTCAGTATACGATCATGTTGGACGCATATGCCATGTAGTTAGTACTCTGTATTTGGACACGTTGGACTACTCTGCCATGTAGCTAGCTCTCTGTATAGGGACACGTTGGACTCATCTGCCATGTAGTGAGAGCTCTGTATATAGAAATGTT
>NW_006409060.1:304532-305381 GCF_000296735.1 Chrysochloris asiatica | reverse complement strand
GTATATGGAAATGTTGCACTACTCTGCCATGTAGCTAGCTCTCTGTATATGGACATGTTGGACTCGTCTGCCAATTTTCTAGCACCCTGCACATGGACATGATGGACTGATCTGCTATGTAGGCAGTTTTCTGTATATGAAGATATTGGACTTATCTGCCATGTAGCTAGCCCTCTTAATATACATATTTTGGACTCATCTGCCACGTAGCTAAATCTAAGTGTATTCACATGTTGGACTCATCTGCCATGTAGCCTGCTCTCTCTGTATGATCATTTTGGACTCATCCTCCTTGTAGCTAGCCCTCTAAATATACATATGTTGGACTCATCTGCCATGGAGCTAACTTTCAGTATATAGAAATATTGGACTCAACAGCCGTGTAGCTAGAATTCAGTATATGAACATGTTGGACTACTCTGCCATATAGCTAGTTCTCTATATATGGACACGTTGGACTCATCTGTCATGTAGCTAGAACTCTGTATATGGAAATATTGCACCACTCTGCCATGTAGCTAGCTCTCTGCATATGGAAATGTTTCACTACTCTGCATGTAGCTAGTTCTCTGAACATGGACACGTTGGACTTATCTACCATGTACCTAGAACTATGTATATGGAAGTGTTGCACTGTTCTACCATGTAGCTAGCTCTCTGCATATGTACATTTTGGAATCGTCAGCCATGTAGATAGCTCTCTGTGCATGGATATGTTAGACTAATCTGGCATGTAGGTATCTCTCTGTATATGAAGATATTTTACTTGTCTGCCACATAGCTAATCCTCTAAATATACATATGTTAGACTCATCTGCCACGTAGCTAACTCTAAGTGTATGGACATGG
>NW_006409060.1:283913-285010 GCF_000296735.1 Chrysochloris asiatica | reverse complement strand
GTAGCTAGAACTTTGTTTATGGACATGTTGGACTACTCTGCCATGTAGCAAGCTCTTAGTATGTGGACACGTTGGACTCATCTGCCATGTAGTTAGAAATCTGTATATGGAAATGTTGCAGTACTCTGCCATGTAGCTATCTCTCTGTATATGGACATTTTGGTCTCGTGTGCCATGTAGCTTGTTCTCTGTGCAAGGATATGTTGCACTAATCTACCATGTAGGTACTTCTCGGTACATAAACATATTGGACTTGTCTGTCATGTAGCTAACTCTGTGAATATGAACATGTTGGACTCATCAGACATGTAGCCATTTCCCTATGCATGAACATGTTGAATTCATCTGCCTTGTAGTTAATCCTTATATATACACATGGTGGACTCATCTGCCACATACCTAAAAATCAGTATATGGGTATGTTGGACTCATCTGTCGTATAGCCAGGACTCTGTATATGGACATGTTGTACTACTCAGCTTTGTACTTAGCCCTCTAAATATACACATGTTGGACGCATCTTCCATGTAGCTAGCTCTCAGTATATGGACACGTTGGACTCACTGCCATGCAGTTAGAACTCTGTATATGGACATGTTGGATATCTCAGCCCTGTAGCTAGCTATCAGTATATGGACTCATTGGATTCATCTGCTATATTGCTAGAACTCTGTATATGTAAATGTTGCACTATTTTGCCATGGACTTAGCTCTCTGTGTATGGACATTTTCAACTTGTCTGCCATATAGCTAGCTCTCTATGTATGGATATGTTGGACTGATATGCCATGTAGGTATGGATATGTAAATGTTGCATTATTTTGCCATGGACCTTGCTCTCTGTATATGTACATATTGGACTTGTCTGCCACTTAGCTAGCTCTCAGTGTATGGACTGGTTGAACTCTCTTTTTTTTGAACATGATGGACTCATTTGCCTTATAGCTAGCCCTCTAAATATACATATGTTAGACTCATCTGCCATGTAGCTAACTCTCAGTAAATAGACATATTTACTCATCTGCCATGTAGCTACTACTCTGTATATGGACATGTTCGGTTACTCTGACATGTAGCTAGCTCTCAGTATATGGACA
>NW_006409060.1:281630-282499 GCF_000296735.1 Chrysochloris asiatica | reverse complement strand
GGTAGCTCTCTGTATATGAACATATTGGACTTGTCTGCCATGTAGCTAGCTCCCTGTATAAGGACATATGGAACTCATCAGAAATGTAGACATCTCACTATGTATGAACATGTTGGATTCCTCTGCCTTGTAGCTAGTCCTCAATATATACACATGTTGGATTCACCTCCCATGTAGCTCAAATTGTGTATATGCAAATGTTGCACTACTCTGCTATGTATCTAACTCTCTGAATATGAACATTTTGGACTCGTCTAACATGTAGCTAACTTTCTGTGCATAGATATGTTGGACTGATATGCCATGTTGGTAGCTCTCTGTATATGAACATATTGAACTTATCTGCTAAGTAGCTAGTTCTCTGTATATGTACATTTTGGACTCATCTGCCATGTAGCTAGCTCTTTGGGCATGGATATGTTCGACTGAACTGCCAGGTAGTTAGCTCCCTGTATATGAACATATTGGACTTGTCTGCCATGTAGCTAACTCTTTGTATATGGACATGTTGGACATATCAGTCATGTAGCCAGCTTTCTCTGTATGAACATGTTGGACTCATCTGCCTTGTAGCTAGTCCTCTTTATATACACTCGTTGAAGTCATCAGCTTGTAGCTAACTCTCAGTATATGGACATGTTGGACACATCTACCAAGTGGCTAGCTCTCTGTACATGGAAATTTTGGACTGATCTACCATGTAGGTAGCTCTCTATATGAACATATTGGACTTGTCTGCCATGTAGCTAGCTCTCTGTATATGGACATGTAAGACTCATCAGCCATATAGCCAGGTCTCTCTGTATGAACATGTTGGACTCATCTGCCTTGTAAGCTAGTCCTCTATGTATACACTTATTGGACTCATC
>NW_006409060.1:280015-281429 GCF_000296735.1 Chrysochloris asiatica | reverse complement strand
GCCCTGTAGCTAGCTCTCAGTATATAGACACATTGGACTCATCTGCCATGTAGCTAGAACTCTGTATATGGACATGTTGGACACATCTGCCATGTAGCTGGTACTCTGTATATGGACATGTTGGACTACACTGCCATGTAGCTAGCTCTCAGTGTATGGACACGTTGGACTCATCTGCCATGTAGCTAGCTCTCTGTATATGAACATATTGACTTGTCTGCCATGTACCAGCTCTCAGTATATAGACATGTTGAGCTTATCATCCATGTAGCCAGCTCTCTGTGTATCAACATCTTGGACTCATCTATCTTGTAGCTAGTCCTATAAATATACACATAGTGGTCTCATCTGCCATGTAGCTAACTCTCAGTATATGGACATATTGGACTCATCTGCCATGTAGCTAGAATTTTGTTTATGGACATGTTGGACTACTCTTCCATGTAGTTAGCACAAATTATATGGACACGTTGGACTCATCTGCCGTGTAGCTAGAACTGTGTATATGGAGATGTTGCACTACTCTGCCATGCAGCTATCTCTCTGTATATGGACATTTTGGTCTCATCTGCCATGTAGCTAGCTGTCTGTGCATGGATATATTGAACTGATCCTCCATGTAGGTACTTCTCGTTACATAAACATTTTGGACATGTCTGTCATGTATTTATCTCTCATTATGTGGATATGTTAGACTTGTCACCCATGTAGCCAGCTCTCTGTGTAAGAACATGTTGGACTCATCTGTCATGTAGCTAGCCTTCTATATATGCACATGCTGGACTCATCTGCCATGTAGCTAACTCTCAGTATAGTAACATGTTGGAGTCATCTGACATGTAGCTAGTACTCTTTATCTGGAAATGTTGCACTCCTCTGCCATGTAGCTAGCTCTCTGTATATGGACATTTCAGACTCATCAGCCATGTGGCCAGCTCTATCTGTTTGAATATATTGGACTCATCAGCCTTGGGGCTTGTCCTCTATATATACACTAGTTGGATTCAGTATATGGACATGTTGAACTACTCTGCCAAGTAGCTAGATCAAAGGATATGGACATGTAGGACTCTGTGTATGGAAATGTTGAACTTGTCTTCCATGTAGCTAGCTCACCGTATATGGACATTTTGGACTCAATTGGCATGTAGCTAGCTTTCTGTGTGTGGATATGTTAGACTGATCTGTCAAGTACATAGCTCTCTGCCTATGAACATATTTTACTTTTCTGCCATGTACCGACTCTCAGTATAAAGACATGTTGGGCTCATCAGCCATGTAGACAGCTGTTTGTGTATGAACATGTTGGACTCATTTGACTTGTTGGACTCATCTGCCATGTAGATAACTCTCAGTATATGGACAACTTGGACTTATCTGCCATGTAGCTAGAACTCTGTATATGGAAATGTTG
>NW_006409060.1:276689-279915 GCF_000296735.1 Chrysochloris asiatica | reverse complement strand
TAGCTAGAACTCTGTATATGGAAATGTTGCAGTACTCTGCCATGTAGCAAGCTCTGTGTATATGGACACTTTAGACTCGTCTGCCATGAAGCTAGCTAGCTGTGCACGGATAGTTTGGACTGATGTGCCATATAGGTAGCCAATATATGAACATATTGGACTTGACTGCCATGTAGCTAGCTCTCGGTATATGGACTCATTGGACTCACTTGCCATGTAGCTAGAACTCTGTATATGCAAATGTTGCATTAAACTGCCATGTATATGGACATGTTGGACTTGTCTGCCATGTAGCTAGCTTTCTGTACATGGATATGTTGGATGATCTGCCATGTAGGTAGCTCTCTGTATAGGAACATATTGGTCTCGTCTGCCATGTAGCTTGCTCTCTATACATAGACATGTTGGACTGATCTACCATGTAGCCAGCTCAATCTGTATGAACATGTTGGACTGATCTGCCATGTAGGTAGCTCTCTGTATATGCACATATTGAAATTGTCTGCCATGTACTTGGCTCTCAGTATATGGAAATGTTGGACCATCTGCCACGTAGCTAGTACTCTGTATATGAACATGCTGAACTACTCTGCCATGTAACTAGCTCTCAGTATATGGACATGTTGGACTCATCTACCATGTTGCTAGAACTCTGTATATGGAAATGTTGCACTACTCTACCATGTAGCTAACTCTCTGTATATGGACATTTTATACTCGTCTGCCATGAAGCTAGATTTCTGTGCATGGTTATGTTGGACAAATCTGCTATGTAGGTAGCTCTCAGTTTAAGGACTCGTTGAACTCATCTGCCATGTAGCTAGAACTCTGTATATGTAAATGTTGCATTACTTTTCCAAGTAGCTAGCTCTCTGTATATGGATTTTTTGCACACGTCTGCAATGTAGCTACCTCTCTATGTATGGATATGTTGGCCTGATCTGCCTTGTGGGTAGCTCTCTGTATATATACATATTGGACTTTTCTGCCATGTAGCTTGCTCTCAGTATATGGACAGGTTGGTCTCATCAGCCATGTAGCCAGCTCTCTGTGTATGAACATGTTGGACTCATTTGCCTTATAGCTAGCCCTCTAAATATACACATGTTAAACTCTTCTGCCATGTAGCTAACTGTCAGTATATGGACATGTTGGACTCATCTGCCATTTAGCTAGTATTCTGTATATGTAAATGTTGGACTAATATGCCATGTAGATAGCTCTCAGATTATGGACACGTTGGACGCAACTGGCATGTAGCTAGAACTCTGTATATGGAAATGTTGCACTACTCTGACATTTAGCAAGCTCTCTTTATATGGATATTTTGGACTCATATGCCATGTAGCTAGCTCTTTGTGTGTTGATATTGTGTAGTGATATGTCATGTAGGTAACTCTCTGTATAGGAATATATTGGACTCATCTGCCATGTAGCTAGTACTCTGTATTTTGACATGTTTGACTACACTGTCATGTTGCTAGCTCTCAGTGTATGGACACGATGGACTCCCCTGCCATGTAAGTAGCTCTCTGTATATCAACATATTGGGCTTGTCTGCCATGCACCAACTCTCAGTATATGGACATGTTTGACTTATCAGCCATGTAGCCAGCTTTCTGGTTATCAACATCTTGGACTCATCTGCTTGTAGCTAGTCCTCTAAATATACACATGTTGTTCTCATCTGCCATGTAGCTGACTCTCAGTATATGGCCATGTTGGACTCATATGCCATGTAGTTAGAACTTTGTTTATAGACATGTTGGACTACTCTAGCATGTAGCTATCTCTCTGTATATGGACAATTTGGTCTCGTCTGCCATGTAGCTATATCTCTGTGCATGGATATGTTGTACTGATCCGTCATGTAGATACTTCTCAGTACATAAACATATTGGACTTGTCTGTCATGTAGTTACCTCTCAGTATGTGGATATGTTGACTCATCAGCCATGTAGCCCGCTCTCTTTGTATGAACATGTTGGAATCATGTGTCTTGAAGCTGGCCCTCTATATATGCACATGTTGGACTCATCTGCCATGTATCTAAATCTCAGTATATGAACTATTGGACTCATCTGCCATGTGAGTAGTACTCTGTATATGGAAATATTGCACTACTCTGCCATGTAGGTAGTTCTTTTTATATGAACAAATTGGACTTGTCTGTCTTGTAGCTAGCTCTCTGTATAGGGACATTTTGGACTCATTAGCCATGTAGCCAGCTCTATCTGTTTGAACATGTTGGACTCATCAGCCTTGGGGCTAGTCCTCTATATGTACACTAGATGGATTCATCTGCCATGTAGCTAGTACTCTGTATATGGACATGTTGGACTACTCTGACAGGTAGCTAGCTCAAAGTATATGGACACTTTGGACCTATCTGCCATGTAGCTAGAACTCTGTTTATGAAAATGTTGCAAAACTCTGCCATGTAGCTAGCTGTATATGGACATTTTGGACTCATCTGCCATGTAGCTAGCTCTCATTGCATTGATATTTTGGACTGATCTACCATGTAGGTAGCTCTCTGTAAAAGAACATATTGAACATGTCTGACATGTAGCTAGCTTTTTACATATGGTTATGTTGGACTCATCAGCCATGCATCCAGCTCTCTCTGTATGAACACGTTCAATTCATCTGCATTGTAGTTAGTACTCTCTATATACACATGTTGGACTCATCTGCCATGTAGCTAACTGTCAGTATATGGACATGTTGGACTCATATGCCATGTAGTTAGAACCCTGTATATGTAAATGTTGCACTATTCTGCCATGTAACTAGCTCTCTGCATATGGACACTTTGGACTTGTCTGCCATGTAGCTAGCTCTCTGTATGAACATGTTTAGTTCATCTGCCTTGTAACTAGACCTATATATATACACATATTGGACTAATCTGCCATGTATGGACATGATGGACTAATCTGCCATGTAGCTAGTACTCTGTATATGGACATATTGGATTACTCTGCCATGAAGCTAGGTCTCAGTATATGGACTCGTTGGACTCATCTGCCATGTGGATAGAACTCTGTATATGTAAATGTTGCATTAAACTGCCATTTATATGGACATTTTGGACTCGTCTTCCATGTAGCTAGCTATCTGTATATGGACATTTTGGACTCATCTGCCAAGTAGCTAGCTCTCTGTGTATGGATATGTTGGACTGATCTGCCATATAGGTAGCTCTAAGTATATGGACATATTG
>NW_006409060.1:273031-274745 GCF_000296735.1 Chrysochloris asiatica | reverse complement strand
TGTATAGGTGCATGTTGGACTATGCTGCCATGTAGCTAGTTCTCAGTGTATGGACACGTTGGACTCATCTTCCATGTAGCTAGAGTCCTATATATGGAAATGTTGCACTTCTCTGCCATGTAGATAGATCTCTGGATGTGGACATTTTGGACTCGTCTGCCAAGTAGCTAGCTCTCTGTACATGGATAAGTCAGACTCATCTGCCATGTAGTTAGCTCTCTGTATACAAACATATTTGACTTGATTGCCATGTAGCTAGCTCTCTGTATATGGGCATTTTGTATTTGTTTGCCATAAAGCTAGCTCTCTGTGCATGGATATGTTATAGTCAACTGCCATATAGGTAGCTGACTGTATATGATCATATTTGACTAGTCTGCCATATAGGAAGTTCTCAATATATGGATATGTTGGAATCTTCAGCCATGTACCTAACTCTCAATGTGTGTACATGTAGGACTCATCTGCCATGTAGCGAGTACTGTGTATATTGACATGTTGGACTACTCTGCCATGTAGCTAGCTCTCAGTATAAGGACAAGTTGGAATCATGTTCCATGTAGCTGGAAGTCTGTATATGGAAATGTTGCACTACTCTGCTATATAGCTAGCTCTTTTTATGTGGACATTTTGGACAAATCTGACATGTAGCTAGCTCTCTATGTTTGGATGTATTGGACTGATCTGCCATGTAGGTAACTCACTGTATATGAACATAATGGAATTGTCTGCCATGCAGCTAAGTCTCTATATATGAACATGTTGGACTCATCAGCTATGTAGCCAGTTCTCTCTGTATGAACATGTTGGATTCATATGCCTTGTAGCTAGTCCTCTATATATAAATACGTTGGAGTCATCTGCCTTGTAGCTAGTCCTCTTTATATACAAATGTTGAACTCATCTGACATGTATCTAAATCTCAGTATATGGACATGTTGGACACATCTGCCATTTAGCTAGTACTCTGTATATGGACATGACGAACAACTCTGCCAATAGCTAGCTCTCAGTATATGGACACATTGGACTCATCTGCCATGTAGCTAGAACTCTGTGGATGGAAATATTGCGCTACTCAGCCATGTAGCTAGATCTATGTATATGAATATTTTGGACTCGTCTGCCATGTATCGAGCTGTCTATACATGGGTATGTTGGATTGATCTGCCACGTAGGTAGCTCTCCGTAAATGAATATATTAGACTACTCTGCCTTGTAGCTTGCTTTCAGTATAGGAACATGTTGGACTTATCTGCCATGTACTTAGAACTCTGTATATGGAATTGTTGCACTACTCGGCCATGTAGATCGCTCGCAGTATATGGACACGTTGGACTCCTCTGCCATGTAGCTAGAACTCTGTATATGGAAATGATTCACTACTTTGTTATGTAGCTAGCTCTCTCTATATAGACGGCTTGTAGTCGTCTGCCATGTAGCTAGCTCTCTGTACATGGATATGTTGGATTGATCTGCCATGTAGGTAGTTCTCTGTACATGAACATATTGGACTTGTCTTCCATGTAGCTAGCACCCAGTATATGGACATATTGCACTCATTTGCCTTGTAGCTAGTCCTCTATAAATACACATGTTGGACTCATCTACCATGAAGCTAACACTCAGTATACGAACATGTGGTTTCATCTGCCATGTAGGTAGTACTCTGTATATGGACAACTTGGACTTCTCTATCATGTAGCTAGCTCTC
>NW_006409060.1:271371-272126 GCF_000296735.1 Chrysochloris asiatica | reverse complement strand
AGGAATTGCCTGACATGAAGCTAGCTCTCAGTATATGGACATGTTGGACTCATGTACCATGAAGCTAGAACTCTCTATATGGAAATATTGCACTACTCTGTTATGTAGCTAGCTTTCTATATAAGGACATTTTGGACTTGTCTGCAATGTAGCTAGCTCTCTGTGCATTGATATGTTGGACTGATCTGCCATGAAGGTAGCTCTTTGTATATGAACATACTGGAATTGCCTGGCAAGTAGCTAGCGCTCAGTATATGGACATGTTGGACTCATCAGCCATTTTTTCAGATCTCTCTGTATGAACATATTGGACTCATCTGCCTTGTAGCTAGTCCTCCATATATACACATATTGGACTCATATGTCATGTAGCTAATTCTCAGTATACTGACATGTTGGATTGGTCTGCCACGTATCTAGTACTCTGTATAGGGACATGTAGGACTACTCTGTCAGTTAGCTAGCACCCAGTATATAGATACGTTTGGCTCATCTGTCATGTCGCTACAACTCTGTATATGGAAATGTTGCACTACTCTGCCATGTATCTAGCTCTCTGTATATGGACATTTTAGACTCGTCTGCCATGTACATATCTCTCTATGCATGGATATGTTGGACTGATCTGCCATGTAGGTAGCTCTCTGTATATGAACATATTGGACTTGTATATGAACATATTGGACTTGTCTCCCATGTAGCTAGCTCTCTGTTGATGGACATTTTGGACACGTCTGTCATGTATCGAGCTCTCT
>NW_006409060.1:269426-270333 GCF_000296735.1 Chrysochloris asiatica | reverse complement strand
AGTACTCTTTATAGGGACATTTTGGACTCATCTGACATGTAGCTAGAAATCTGTATATGGAAATGTTGTACTACTCTGCCATGTAGCCAGCTCTCTGTGCATGGATATGTAGGAATGATCTGCCATGTAGGTAGCTGTCTGTGTATGAACATATTGGAATTGTCTGACATTTAGCTAGCTTTCAGTATATGCACATGTTGCACTCATCAGCCAAGTATTCACCTCCTCTGTATGAAAATGTTTGACTTATCTTCCTTGTAGCTAGTCCTCTACATATACACATGTTTGAATCATATATCGTGTAGCTAATACTCAGTGTACATACATATTGGACTCATCTGCCATGTAGCTAGTATTCTGTATAGGAACATGTTGGACTACTCTATCATGTAGCTTGCACCCAGTATATGAACATGTTGGACTCATCTGCCATGTAGCTAGAACCCTATATATGGAAATGTTGCACTACTGTGCATGTACCTAGCTCTCTGTGTATGGACATTTTGGACTCATCTACCATGTAGGTAGCTGTTTATATATGGACACATTGGACTCATCAGCCATGTACCCAGGTCTCTCTGTATGAACATGTTGGACTCATTAGCCTTGTTGCTAGCCCTCTATATACACATGTTTCACTGATGTGCCATGTAGATATCTCTCAGTATATGGACATGTTGGACTCATCTTCCATGTAACTAACTCCCTATATATGGTACTGTAGTACTACACTGCCATGTAGCTAGCTCACAGTATATGGACACTTTGGACTCATCTGTCATGTAGCTAGAGCTCTGTATATGGAAATGTTGCACTGATCAGCCATGTAGGTAGCTCTCTGTATATGAACATATTGGACTTGTCTGCCATGTAGCTAGCTCTCTGTAAATGGACATGTTGGACTCAT
>NW_006409060.1:267830-269326 GCF_000296735.1 Chrysochloris asiatica | reverse complement strand
AACTCTGTATATGGAAATGTTTCATTACTCTGCCATGTAGCTAGCTCTCTGTATGTGGATATTTTGGACACATCTGCCATGAAGCTAGCTCTCTGTGATTAGGTATGATGGATTCATCTGCCATGTAGATATGAACATATTGGACTTCTCTGCCATGTAGCTAGCTCACATTATATGGATATGTTTAACTCATCAGTCCTGTAGTCAACTCTCACTATATGAACATGCTGGACTCATTTGCCTTGTACCTATTCATCTCTATATACACATGTTGTACTCACCTGCCATGTAGACAACTCTAAGTATATGGACATGTTGGACTCATCTGCCTTGTAGCTAGTACTGTGTATACGGACATGTTGGACTACTGTGCCATGTAGCTAGCTCTCATGATATGGACACATTGGACTCATATGCTATGTAGCTTGACCTCTGTATATGGAAATGTTGCACTACTCTGCCATGTAGCTAGCTCTCTGCATATGCACATTTTGGACACGTACTCCATGAAGTTAGCTCTCTGTGCATAGATATGTTGGGCAGATCTGCCATCTATCTAGTACTCTGTATATGGACAAATTGGACTACTCTGCCATGTAGCTAGCTCTCAGTATATGGACATGTTGTACTCATCAGCCATGTATTAACCTCTCTCTGTATGAATATGTTGGACTCATCTGCCTTGGGGCTAATCCTCTCTATATATACATGTTGCACTGATATGTCATGTAGCTAATTCTCAGTGAACAGACATGATGGACTCATCTGCCATGTAGCTACTACTATGTGTAGGTAAATGTTGGACTACTCTGTCATGTAGCTACCACCCAGTATATGGACAGGTTGGGCTTTTCTGCCATGTAGCTACAAATCTATATATGAAAATGCTGCACTACTCTTCCATGTAGCTAGCTCTCTGTTTATGGACATTTTGGACTTCTCTGCCATATAGGTAGCTCTTTATGCATGGATATGTTGGACAGATCTGCCATGTAGGTAGATCTCTGTATATGAACATGCTAGATTAGTCTGACATGTATCTAGCCCTCTGTATATGGACATGCTGTATTCATCTGCCATGTAGCCAGGTCTCTCTATATGAACATGTTGGATTCCTCTGCCTCGTAGCTAGTCCTCTAAATATACACATGTTGGACTCATCTGCCATGTAGCTAACTCTCAGTACATAGACATGTTGGATTCATCTGCCTTGTAGCTAGTACTATGTGTATGGACATGTTGGACTACTCTGCCATGTAGCTAGCTCTCAGGATATGGACATGTTGGACTCATCAGCCATGTTACTAGACCTGTGTATATGGAAATGTTGCACTACTCTGCCATGTAGTTAGCTCCTTGTATATGGATATTTTGGTCTCTTCCTCCAAGGAAGCTAGCTCTCTGTGCATGAATATATTGGACTGATCTGCCATGTAGCCTGCTCTCTCTGTATGAACATGATGGACTCATCTGCCTTGTAGCTAGTCCTCTGCATA
>NW_006409060.1:265611-266546 GCF_000296735.1 Chrysochloris asiatica | reverse complement strand
ATGGACATTTTGGACCGTCTACCATGTAACTAGATTTCTGTGCATGGAAATGTTGGACTGTTTCACCATGTAGTTAGCTGTCTATATATGGACATGTTGGAATCCTCAGCCAGGTACCCAGCTCTCTCTGTATGAACATGTTGGACTAATTAGCCTTGTTACTAGCCCTCTATATATACATATGTTGGACTGATGTGCCATGTAACAACTAACTCTCATTATTTGGACATGTTGGACTCATCTGCCATGTAATTAGCTCTCTATATATGAACATGTAGTATTTCTCTGCCATGCAGCTAGCTCTCAGTATATGGACATGTTGGAGTTATCTGCCATGTAGTTAGAACTCTGTGTATGGAAATGTTGCTTTACTCTGCCATGTTGTTATCTCTCTGTACACAGATACGTTGTACTCATATTTCATGTAGCTAGAACCCTGTATATGGAAATGTGGCATTACTCTGCCATGTAGATAGTTCTCTGTTTTTGAACATATTAGACTCATCTGCCATGTAACAAGCTCTCTGTACATGGACATGTTTGACTCATCTGCTATGTAGGTAACTCTCTGTATATGAAGATATTGGACTTATCTGTTATCTAGCCAGTCCTCTAAATATACACATGTTGGACTCATCTTCCACGTAGCTAACAATCAGTATATGGGCATGTTGGACTCATCTGTCATGTTGCCAAGTCTCTGTGTATGAACATGTTGGACTCATCTGACTTGTAGCTAGCCCTCAGAATATACACATGTTGGACTCATCTGAAAAGTAGATAACTTTCAGAATATGTACATGTGGACTCATCTGCCATGTAGCTAGATCACTGTATATGGAAATGCTGCACTACTCTGCCATGTAGTTAGCCCTCTGTATATGGAAACATTGGACTCATCTGCCATGTATCTAGAACTCTATATATGGAAATGT
>NW_006409060.1:262452-264188 GCF_000296735.1 Chrysochloris asiatica | reverse complement strand
CCATGTAGCCAGCTCTCTTTATATGAACATGTTGGACTCATCTGCCTTCTAGTGAGCCCTCTAAATATACACATGTTAGACTCATCTGCCATGTAGCTATCTCTCAGTATATGCACATGTTGGACTCATCAGGCATGTACCTAGTAAATTGTATATGGACATGTTGGACTGCTCTGCCATATATCTATCTCTCAATATATGGACCTGTTGGACCATCTGCCATGTAACTAGAATTCTGTATATGGACATGTTGGACTACTCTGCCATGCAGCTAGCTCTCAGTATATAGACAAGTTGGACTCATCTGTCATGTAGCTAGAACTCTGTATATGGAAATATTGCACTAATCTGCAATGTAGCTAGCTCTCTGTATATGGTCACGTTGGACTCATGTTTCATATAGCTAGAATTCTGTATATGGACATGTTGGACTACTGTGCCATGTAGCTAACTCTCAGTATATGCATACGTTGGATTCATGTGCCATGTACCTAGAACACTGTATATGGAAATGCTGCAATATTCTGCCATGTAGCTAGATCTCAAAAAAGGACACATTGGACTCATCTGTCATGTAGCTAGAACACTGCATAAGGAAATGCTGCAATACTCTGCCATGTCGCTATTACTCTGTATATGTACATTTTGGACTCTTCTGCCATTTAGCTAGCTCTCTGTACATGGATATGTTGGACTGATATGCCATGTAGGTAGCTGTCTGTATATGAACATATTGGACTTGGCTGCCAGGTAGCTAACTCTCTGTATATGGACATGTTGGAATCATCAGCCATGTAGCCAGCTCTCTGTGTATGAACATGTTGGACTCATCTGCCTTGTATCAAACCCTCTAAATATACACATGTTGTAGTCATCTGCCATTTAGCTAACACACAGTATGTGGACATGTTGGACTGATCTGCCATGTATCTAGTTCTCTTTATATGGACATGTTGGAATAGTCTGCCATGTAGCTAGCTCTATATATGGACACATTGGACTCATCTGCCATGTAGCTAGAACCCTGTATATGGAAATGTTGCTCTATTCTGCCATATATATAGCTCTCTGTATATGTAAATTTTGGACTCGTCTGCCATTAAGCCAGCTCTTTATACATAGATATGTTGAACTGATCTGCCATGTAGGTAGCTCTCTGCATATGAATATATTTGACTTGTCTGTCATGTAGTTAGTTATCTGTATATGGAAATGTTGGACTCATCAGCCATGTAGCGAACTCTCTCTATATGAACATATTGGACTTACCTGTCTTGTAGTTAGCCCTCTAAACATACACCTGTTGGATTCATCTGCCACGTGGCTAGCTCTCAGTATATGGACACGTTTGACTCATCTGCCATGTAGCTAGAACTCTGTATATGGAAATGTTGCACTACTCTGCCATGTTGCTATCTCTCTGTCCATGGATACATTGGACTAATATTCCATGTAGCTAGAACTCTGTATATGGAAATGTTGCACTTCTCTGCCATGTAACTAGCTCTCTGTATATGGGAATTTTAGAATCATCTGCCATGTAGCTAGCATTCTGTACATGGGTATGTTGGAATGATCTGCTATGTGTGTAGCTCTCTGTATATGAACATATAGGACTTGTCTGCCATGTAGCTAGCTCTCAGAATATGAACATGTTGGACTCATCAGCCATGTCACCAGCTCTCTGTATATGAACATGTTGTACATATCTGCCTTCTAACCAGCCCTCTAAATAT
>NW_006409060.1:256695-257388 GCF_000296735.1 Chrysochloris asiatica | reverse complement strand
ACTCATCTGCCATGATCTAGAATTCTGTATATGGACATGTTCAACTACTCTGCCATGCAGCTAACTCTCAGAATATGGACACGTTGGACTCACTGTCATGTAGCTAGAACTCTGTATCTGGAAATGTTGCACTGCTCTGCAATGTAACTAGCTCTCTGTATATGGACAAGTTGTACTCATTTGCCATGTTGCAAGAACTCTGTATGTGGACATGTTGGACTACTCTGCATCGTAGCTAACTCTCAGTATATGGACACGTTGGACTCATCTGCCATGTAGATAGAACTCTGTATATGAAAATGTTGTATTACTCTGGCATGTACCTAGCTGTCTATATATGTACATTTTGGTCTCATCTGCCGTGTAGCTAGGTCTCTGTACATGGATATGTTGGACTGATCTGCCATGTAAGTAGCTCTCTGTATATGAACATATAAGACTTGTCTTACATGTAGCTAGCTCTCAGGATATGGACATGTTGGGCTAATCAGCCATGTAGCGACCTCTCTGTGTATGAACATGTTGGACTCATGTGCCTTGTAGCAAGCAATCTAAATATACACATGGTGTACTCATCTGCCATGTAGCTAAATCTCATTATATGGACATGTTGGACTCATCTGCCATGTAGCTAGAATTCTGTATATGGAAATGTTGCACTACTCTGCCATGTAGCTAGAACTCTGTATATGG
>NW_006409060.1:253865-254467 GCF_000296735.1 Chrysochloris asiatica | reverse complement strand
CATGTTGGACTCATCTGCCTTGTAGCTTGCTCTTAGTATATGGACATGTTGGTCTCATATACCATGTAGCAAGAACTCTGTATATGGACACCTTGGACTCAATTGACTTGTAGCTACCTTCTATATATACACATGATGGATTAATCTGCCATGTACCTAGCTCGCATTATATTGACACGTTTGTCTCATCTGCCATATCACTAGTAGTCTGTATATGGACAAGTAGGACTCATCTGCCATGTAGCTAGAACGCTGTATATGAACATGTTGGACTACTCTGCCATGTAGCTAGAACGCTGTATATGAACATGTTGGACTACTCTGCCATGTAGCTAACTCTCAGTATATGGACACGTTGGACTCATATTCCATGTAGCTACAACCCTGTATATGGAAATGTTGCACTAATCTGCCAAAAAGATATCTCTCTATGTATGTACATTTTTAACTCCTATGCCATGTAGCTAGCTCTCTGTACATTGATATGTTGGACTTGTCTTCCATGTAGCTAGCTCTCTGTATATGGACATGTTGGACTCATCAGCCATGCAGTCATCTCTCTGTATGAACATGTTGAACTTATCTGCCTTGTTGCGTGACCT
>NW_006409060.1:250880-252277 GCF_000296735.1 Chrysochloris asiatica | reverse complement strand
CTATACGGACACTTTGGACTCGTCTGCCATGTAGCTAGAACTCTGTATATGCACTTGTTGAATTACTCTGCCTTGTAGCTAGCTCTCAGTATATGAACATGTTGCAATCATCTGCCATGGAGCTACCTCTCAATATATGGACATGTTGGACTCATCTTCCATGTAGCAAGTACTCTGTATATGGACATGTTAGAGTGCTCTGCCATGCAGCTAGCTCTCAGTAGATGGACACGTAGGACTCATCTGACATTTAGCTAGAACTCTGTATATTGAAATGTTGCACTACTCTGTGATTTAGCTATCTTTCAATATATGGAAATGTTGGACTCATCTGCCATGTAGCTAGAACTCTGTATATGCAAATGTTGCTCTTCTCTGCCATGTATCTAACTCTCTGTACTTGAATATGTTGGACTCATCTGCCAAAAAGCTTGCTCTCTGTATAAGGACATGTTGGACTTCTCTGTCATGTATCTTGCTGTCTGTACATGGATATATTAGACTGATCTGCCTTGTAAGTACCTCTATGTATATGAACATATTGGACTTACATGCCATGTAGCTCGCTATCTGTATATAGACATCTTGGACTCATCAGCCATGTAGCCAACTCTCTCTGTATGAACATGTTGGACTCTTCTGCCTTGAAGTAAATCTTTAAATATACACATGTTGGATCATCTGCCATGTAGCTATTACTCTGTATATGTACATCTTGGACTACTCTGCCATGTAGCTAGCTCTCTGTATATGGACATGTTGGACTCATCTGCCATAGAGCTAGAACTCATCATATGGAAATGTTCTACTCTGCCATGTAGCTAGCACTCATTATATGGCCATTTTGGAATCGTCTGCCAAGTAGCTAGCTCTCTGAAGATCGATATGTTGGAGTGATCTGCCATGTAGGTAGCTCTCTGTATATTAACAAATTGGTCTTCTCTGCCATGTAACTAGCTTTCTGTATATCGACATGCTGGACTCATCAATCATGTAGCCAGCTCTCTGTGTATGAACATGTTGGACTCATCTGTCTAGTAGCTATCCCTGTAAATGTACACATGTTGGACTCATATGCCATGTAGATAACTCTGAATATATGGACACGTTGGAGTCATCTGCTGTGTAGCTAGAACGCTGTATATGGAAATGTTGCAGTACTCTGTGATTTCGCTAGCATTCTGTATATGGACACGTTGGACTCATCTGCCATGTAGATAGAACTTTCTTTAAGGAAATGTTGCACTACTCTGCCATGTAGCTAGCTCTCTATTTGTACATTTTGGACTCATATGCCTTGCAGCTAGCTCTCTGTACATGGATATGTTGGACTGATCTGCCATGTAGGTAGCTCTTTGTGGATTAACATATTGGACTTGTCTAACATGTAGCTAGCT
>NW_006409060.1:246979-248632 GCF_000296735.1 Chrysochloris asiatica | reverse complement strand
TGTTGCACTACTCTGCCATGTAGCTAGCTCTCTGTATATGGACATTTTGGACTGGACTGCCATGTAGCTAGCTCTCTGTGCATGAATATGTTGGACTGATCTGCGATGTAGGTAGCTTTCTGTATATGAATATATTGGACTTGTCTAGCATATGGCTGGCTCTCTGTATATGGACATGTTGGACTCATCAGCCATGTAGCCAGCCCTCTCTGTATGAACATGTTGGACTCATCTGTCTTGTAACTAGTTATCTATATATACACAAATTGGACTCATCTGCCATGTTGTTATCTCTCAGTATATGGACATATTGGACTCATCTGCCATGTAGCTAATATTCTGTATAGGCACATGGTGGACTATCCTGACAAGTAGCTAGCTCTCAGTATATGAACACCTGGGACTCCTCTGCCATGTAGGTAGAGCTATGTATATGAAAATGATGCACTACTCTTCCATGTTGCTAGCTCTCTGTATGTGGACATTTTGGACTCATCGGCCATGTAGCCATCACTCTCTGTATGTACATGCTGAATTCATCAGCCTTGTAGCAAGCCTGCTATATATATACATGTTGGACTCACCTGGAATGTAGCTATTACTCTGTATATGAACATGTTGGACTACACTGCCATGTAGCTGGCTCTCATTGTATGCACACGTTGGAGTCATCTGCCATGTAGATAGAACTTTGGATATGGAAATGTTGCACTACTGTGCCAGGTACCTAGCTCTCTGTATATGGACATTTTGGACTCGTCTTCCATGTAGCTAGCTTTCTGTGCATGGATATGATGGACTGATATGCCACATAGTTAGCTCTCTGTATATGAACATATTGGAATCGTCTGCCATGTAGCTAGAACTCTGTATATGGAAATGTAGCACTACTCTGCCATGTAGCTTGCTCTCTGTATATGAATATTTTGGAGTCATCAGACATGTAGCCAGCTCTCTGTGTATGAACATGTTTGACTCATCTGCCTAGTAGCTATCCCTCTAAATATACAGATGTTGGACTACTCTTCCATGTAGCTATCTCTCTGTACATGAATATTTTGGACTCGTCTGCTATGTAGCTTGCTCTCTGTGCATAGATATGTTGGACTGATCTGCCATGTAGGTATCTCTTTGTATATGAACATATTGGACTTGTCGGCCATGTAGCTAGCTCTCTGTATATGGACATGTTGAGCTCAACTACCATGTAGCTAGAATTCTGTATATGGATATGTTGCACTACTCTGCCATGTAGCTTGCTCTCTGTATATGGACAATTTGGAATAGTCTGCAATGTAGCTAGCTCTATGTGCATAGGTATATTGGATTGATCTGCCATATAGGCAGCTCTCAGTATAAGAATATGTTGGAGTTTTCTGCCATATGGATAGCTCTCTGTATATGGACATGTTGGACTCATCAGCCATGTAGACAGCTCTCTCTGTATGAACATGTTGAACTCATCTTCCTTGTAGCTAATCCTCTTTATATACATGTTAAACTCATCTGACTTTATATACATGTTAAACTCATCTGTCATGTAGCTAACACTCAGTATATGGACATGTTGGACTGATCTGCCATGTAGGTATCTCTTTGTATATGAACATATTGGACTTGTCGGCCATGTAGCTAGCTCTCTGTATATGGACA
>NW_006409060.1:244384-245721 GCF_000296735.1 Chrysochloris asiatica | reverse complement strand
AGTATGTGGACATGTTGGTCTCATTTGCCATGTAGCTAACTCTCAGTACATGGACAAGTTGGACTCATCTGCCATGTAGGTAGAACTCTTTATATGGAAACGTTGCACTGCTCTGCAATGTTTCTAGATCTCTGTATATGAACATTTTGGACTCGTCTGCCATCTAGATAACCCACTTTGCATGGATATGTTGGACTGATCTGCCATATAGGCAGCTCTCTCTATATGAATATATTGGACTTGTGTGCCATGTAGCTAGTTCCCTGAATAAGGACATATAATACTCATCAGCCATGTAGACAGCTGTCTGTGTATGAACATCTTGGACTCATCTTCCTTCTAGGTATTCCTCTATATATACAAATGTTGGATTCATCTGACATGTAGCATATTCTCAGCATATGGAAATGATGGACTCATCTGCCATGTAGCTTGAACTCTGTATATGGAAATGTCGCACAACTCTGTCAAATAGCTAGCTCTCTGTACATGGTTATTTTGTACTCGTCTGAAATGTAGCTAACTCTCTGTGAATGGATATGTTGGACTGATCTGACATGTAGGTAGCTCTCTGTATATCTACATATTGGACTTGTCTGTCATGTAGCTAGCTCTCTGTATACAGACATGTTGGACTCAGCAGCCTTGTAGCCAGCTCTTTCTGTATGAACATGTTGGACTCATCTTCCTTGTAGCTAGTCCTCTATATATACACATGTTAAACTCATTTGCCATGTAGCTAACTCTCAGTATATGGACATGTTGGACTCATCTGCCATGTAGCTAGTTCTCTGTATATGCACATTTTGGACTTCTCTGACATGTAGCAAGCTCTTTCCTCATGGATATGTTGGACTGATTTGTCATGTAGGTAGCTCTGTGTATATGAACATATTAAACTTGTCTGTCATGTAGCTATCTATTTGTATATGGATATGTTGGACTCCTCTGCCATGTAGCTAGATCTCAGTATATGGACACATTGGACTCATTTGCCATGTAGCTTGAAGTCTGTATATGGAAATGTTGCACTACTCTGTAATATAGCTAGCTGTCTGTACATGGATATTTTACACTCGTCTGCCATGTAGCTAGCTCTCTGTGCATGGATATGTTGGACTGATCTACCATGTAGGTAGCGCTCTGTATATGTGCATATTAGACTTGTCTGCCATGTAGCTAACTCTCAGTGTATGGACATATTGGACTCATCTGCCATGTAGCTAGTACTCTATATATGGACATTTTGGACTCGTCTGTCATGTAGCTAGCTCTCTATGCATAGATATAAGGGACTGATCTGCCAAGTAGCTAGCTCTCTGTATATGAACATGTTG
>NW_006409060.1:241802-243233 GCF_000296735.1 Chrysochloris asiatica | reverse complement strand
ACATATTAGACTTGTATGACATGTAGCTAGCTCTGTGTATATAGACATGTTAGATTCATCTGCCATTTAGCCAGCTCTCTCTGTATGAACATTGGACTCATCTTCCATGTAGCTAGTCCTCTATATATACACATGTTGGACTCATCTGTCATGTAGGTAATTCTCAGTATATGGAAACTTTTGGACATGTTGGACTACTCTGCCAAGTAGCTAGCTCTCAGTATATGTACATGTTGGAGTCATCTGCCATGTAGATAGAACATTGGGTATGGAAATGTTGCACTACTGTGCCATGTAGCTAGCTCTCTGTATATAGACATTTTGGACTCATCTGCCATGTAGCTAGCTCTCTGTGCATAAATATGTTGGACAGATCTTCCATGTAGGAAGCTCTCTGTATATGAACATATTGGAATTGTCTGCCATGTAGACAGAACTTTGTATATGGAAATGTTGGACTACTCTCCCATGTAGCTAGCTCTCAGTACATGGACATTTTGGAGTCATCTGCCATGAAGCTTGTACTCTGTATATGCATACATTGGACTGCTCTGTCATGTAGCTAGCTCTCAGTATATGGATATGTTGGAATCATCTTCCATGGAGTTAGTAATCTATATATGGAAATTTTGTACTGCTCTGCCATGTAGCTAGCTCTCTGTACATGGATATGTTGGACTAATAAGCCACATAGCTAGGTCTCTGTATATGAACATATTGGACTTATCTTTCATGTAGCTAGCTCTGTGTATATGGACATGTTGGACTCATTCGCTATGTAGCTAGCTCTTTCTGTATGAACATGTTGGACTCATCTGCCTTTTAGCTGGTCCTCTAAATATACACATGTTGGACTCATCTTCCATGTAGCTAGCTCTCTGTATATGAACATGTTGAACTCATGTGCCATGTAGTTAGTACTCCGTATATGGACATCTTGGACTATTCTGTCATGAAGCTAGCACTCAGTATAGTGACACGTTGGACTCATCTGCCATGTAGCTTGTACTCTATATATGGAGATGTTGGACTACTTTGCCATGTAGCTAGCTCTCAGTATATGAACACGTTGGTCTCATCTGCCATGTAGCTAGCTCTCTCTGCATGGATATGTTGGACTGATCTGCCATGTAGATAGCTCTATGCATATGAACATAATGGACTTGTCTGCCATGTAGCTAGGTCTCAGTGTATTGACATGTTGGACTCCTCAGCCATGTAGCCAGCTATCTATATTTGAATATGTTTGACTTACCTACGTAATAGCTAGTCCTGTATATATACATGTTGGACTCATCTGCCATGTACCCAGCTCTCAGTGTATGAACATGTTCGACTCATCTGCCTTGTAGCTTGCCCTATAAATATACACATGTTAGACTCATCTGCCATGTAGCTAACTCTCAGTATATGGACATGTTGGACTCATCT
>NW_006409060.1:238774-239392 GCF_000296735.1 Chrysochloris asiatica | reverse complement strand
TTGCGATACTCTGTCATGTATCTAGGTCTCTGTATATGGACATTATCAACTTGTCTGCCATATCGCTAACTCTCTGTGCATAGATATGCTTGATTTATCTGCCATGTAGCTAGCTCTCTGTATATGGACATATTGGACTCATCAGTCATTTAGCCAGCTCTCTCTGTATGAGCATGTTGGACTCATCTGCCTCTTAGCTAGTCCTCTATATATACCTGTTGGACTCATCTGCCATGTAGCTACTTCTCAGTATATGGACATGTTGGACTCACCTTCATGTAGCTAGTACTCTGTATATGGACATGTTGGACTACTCTGCCATGTAGCTAACTCTCAGTATAAGGACGTGTTGGATTTATCTGCCATGTAGCTAGTACTGTATATGGACATATTGGGCTACTCTGCCATGTAGCTAGTTCTCAGCATATGGACACGTTGGACTCATCTGTCATGTAGCTAGTACTCTGTATATGGATATGTTGGAATACTCTGCCATGTAGCTAGCTCTCAGTGTATCGACACGTTGAACTCATCAGCCATGTAGGTAGAACTCTGTATGTGGAAATGTTGCAACACTCTGCCATGTAGCTAGGTCCTTGTATATGGACATTGTGGACT
>NW_006409060.1:236115-236859 GCF_000296735.1 Chrysochloris asiatica | reverse complement strand
GGATATGTTGGACTGATCTGCCATGCAGGTAGCTCTCTGTATATTAACATATTGGACATGTCTGCCATGTAGATAGCTATCAGTAGATGGACATGTATGACTCATCAGCCATGTAGGCAGCTCTCTCTCTATATATATGTTCTACTCATTTGCCTTGTAGCTTACCCTATAAATATACACATGTTTGACTCACCTGCCATGTAGCTAGTACTATGTATATCGAAATGCTGGACTACTCTGTCATGTAGCTGGCTCTAAGTATATGGACACGTTGGATTCATCTTCCTTGTAGCTAGAACTCTTAATATGGAAATGTTGTACTCCTCTGCCATGTAGCTAACTATCTGTATATGGACATTTTGGACTCATCTGAAACGAGCTCTGTTAGGGTAGTGGTTACGAATCAGGCTGTGAACCTCAAGGTCAGCATTTCGAAACTACCAGCGGTTCCATGGGAGAAAGATGAGGCTTTCTGCTCCCATAAAGATTTACAGCCTTGGAAACCCTTGCAGGGTCGCTCTGAGTTGGAACCGAAACCACAGCACAAAACAACAACAACAACAAGCCATGTAGCTAGCTCTCTGTGCTTGGATATGTTGGACTGATCTGCCATGTAGGTAGCTCTCTGAATATGAACATATTGGCCTTGTCTGCCATGTAGCTAGTACTCTGTATATGGACATGTTGGATTACTCTGCCATGTAGCTAACTCTCAGTATAAGGACATGTTGAATTTATCTGCCA
>NW_006409060.1:233204-233971 GCF_000296735.1 Chrysochloris asiatica | reverse complement strand
GACTACTTTGCCTTATAGCTAAATCTGAGTATAAGGACATGTTCAATTTATCTGCCATGTAGCTAGTACTCTGTATATGGACATGTTGGACTACTCTGCCATGTTGCTAGCTCTCATTATATGGACACTTTGGTCTCATCTGCCATGCAGCTAGACCTCTGTATATGGACATGTTGGACTCACTTGCCATGTAGCTAGGTCTCTGTGCATGGAAATGTTGGCCTGATCTGCCATGTAGTAGCTATCTGTGTATGACCATGTTAGAATCATGAGCCATGTTGTAGCCATGTAGGTAGATCTCTGTATATAAACATATTGGACTCATCTGTCATGTAGCTAACTGTCAGTATATGGATATGTTGTACTCATCTGCCATGTAGCTAGTACTCTGTATACGGACATGTTGGATTACACTGCCATCTAGCTAGAACTCTGGATATGGAAATGTTGCACTACTTTTCCGTGTAGCTAGTTCTCAGTATATGGACCTTTTAGACTTGTCTGCCTTGTAGCTAGTTCTCTGTGCATGGATATGTTGGACTGATCTGCCATATAGGTAGTTCTCTGAATATGAACATATTGGATTTGTCTGCCATGTAGATAGCTCTATGTATATGGACATGTTGGAATCATCAGCCAAGTAGCCAGCTCTCTCTGTATGAACATGTTGAACTCATCTGCCTTGCAGCTAGTTCTCTATATATACACAAGCTGGACTCATCTGCTATGTAGCTAACTCTCAGTATCTGGACATGTTGGACTCATCT
>NW_006409060.1:229861-231854 GCF_000296735.1 Chrysochloris asiatica | reverse complement strand
CCATGTAGCTAGCTCTCTGTATATGAAAATACTGGACTTCTCTGTCATATATCTAGCTCTCTATATATGGACATGTTGGACTCATGAGCCATGTAGCCAGCTCTCTCTGTATGTATACGTTGGACTCATCTGTCTTGCAGCTAGTTATCTATATATAAACATGTTGGACTCATCTGTCATGTAGCTAACTCTCATTATATCGACAAGTTGGACTCATCTGCCATGAAGCTAGTCCTCTGTATATGGACATGTTTGACTACTCTGCCATGTAGTTAGTTCTCAGTATATGGACCTTTTAGATTCGTCTGCCATGTAGCTAGCTCTCTGTACATGGATATGTTGGACTGATCTGCCATGTAGGTAGTTCTGTGAATATGAACATATTGGATTTGTCTGCCATGTATCTAGCTCTGTGTATATGGACATGTTGGAATCATCAGTCAAATAGCCAGCATTTTCTGTATGAACATGTTGTTCTCATCTGCATTGCAGCTTGTCCTCTATATACACAAGCTGGACTTATCTGTCATGTAGCTAACTCTCAGTATCTGCATATGTTAGACTCATATACCATGTAGCTAGTACTCTTTATATGGACATGTTGAACTACTCTGCCATGTAGGTAGTTCTCTCAATATGAACATATTGGATTTGTCTGCCATGTAGTTAGCTCTCTGTATATGGACATGTTGGACTCATCTGCCATGTAGCTAGCTCTCTGTATATGGACATGTTGGACTCATCTGCCATGTAGCTAGTGCTCTGTATATGGACATGTTTGACTTGTATGTATACGTTGGACTCATCTTCCTTACAGCTATTTCTCTATATAAACACAACTTAGACTCATCTGTCATGTAGCTAACTCTCAGTATATGGATATGTTCAACTCATCTGCCATGTAGCTAGTGCTCTGTATATGGACATGTTGGACTACCCTGCCATGTAGCCAGCTATCAATATATAGAAATTTTGGACTCATCTGCCATGTAGCTAGGTCTCTGTGCAAGGAAATGTTGGCCTGATCTGCCATGTAAGTACTTCTCTGAATATGAACATGTTGGATTTGTCTGCCATGTAGCTAGCTATCTGTATATGACCATGTTAGAATCATCAGCCATGTAGCCAGCTGTCTCTGTGTGAACAAGTTGGAGTCATCTGCCTTGCAGTTAGCCCTCTCTATATACACAAGTTGGACTAATATGCCATGTAGCTAACTCTCAATATATGGACATGTTGGACTCATCTGCCATGTAGCTAGTACTCTGTATATGGACATGTTGGACTACTCTGCCATGTAGCTAGCTCTCAATATATGAACATTTTGGACTCCTCTGCCATGTAGCTAGATCTCTGTGCATGGGTATGTTGGACTGATCTGCCATGTAGCTAGCTCTCTGTGTAAGAACCTATTGGACTTCTCTGTCATGTATCTAGCTCTCTGTATATGGACATGTTGGACTCATGAGCCATGCAGCCAGCTCTCTCTGTATGAACATATTGGACTACACTGCCTTGTAGTTAGCCCTGTAAATATACACATGTTGGACTCATCTGCCATGTAGCTAACTCTCAATATATGAACATGTTGTACTCATCTGGCATGTAGCTAGTACTCTCTATATGGTCATGTTGGACTACACTGCCATGTACCTAGCTCTCAGTATATGGACATTTTGGACTCATCTGCCATGTAGCTAGTTCTGTGAGCATGGATATGTTGGAGTGAAATGTCATGAAGCTAGCTCTCTGTATATAAACATATTGGGTTCGTCTACCATGTAGTTTTCTCTTTATACATGAATATGTTGGACTCATCTGCCATATACGTAGATCTCTATATCTGAACATATTGGACTTTCTGCCATATAGCTCTCTCTATGTATATGGACATGTTAGACTCCACTGCCATGTAGCCAGTCCTCTCTATATGAACATGTTGGACTCCTCTGCCTTATATCTGGTCCTCTCTATATACACATATTGGACTCAT
>NW_006409060.1:229307-229761 GCF_000296735.1 Chrysochloris asiatica | reverse complement strand
ACATATTGAATTTGTCTGCCATGTAAAGTTCTCTGTATATGGACATTTTGGAATCATCAGCCATGTAGCCAGCTCACTCTGTATGAACATGTTGGACTCATCTGTCTTGCAGCTAGTCCTCTGTATATACACAAGTTTGACTCATATGCCATGTAGCTAACTCTTAGTGTATGGACATGTTGGACTCATCTGCCATGTAGCTAGTACTCTGTGTATGGTCGTGTTCAGTACTCTGCCATGTGTAGGTAGATCTCTGTGCATTGATATGTTGGACTGATTTGCCATGTAGTTAGCTCTCTGTATATGAACGTAATGGACTTGTCTACCATGCAGCTAGTGCTATGTATATGAACATGTTTGAATCATCAGGCATGTAGCCAACTCACTCTGTATGAACATGTTGGACTCATCTGTCTTGCAGCTAGTCCTCTGTATATACACAAGTTTGACTCAT
>NW_006409060.1:228669-229207 GCF_000296735.1 Chrysochloris asiatica | reverse complement strand
AATATGTTGGACTGATCTGACATATAGTTAGCTCTCTATATCTGAACATATTGGACTTTTCTGCCATATAGCTCCCTGTCTGTATATAGACATTTTGAGTTCCACTGCCTTGTAGCTAGCTCTTAGTGCATGGACATGTTGGACTGATCTGCCATGTTGTTAGCTCTCTGTATATGAACATATTGTATTTGTCTGCCACGTAGCTAGTTCTCAATATATGGACATGTTGGAATCATCTGCCATGTAGCTAGTACTCTGTGTATGGACATGACTGACTACTATGCCATGTAGCTACCTCTCAGTACATGGACATTTTGGATTAGTCTGCCATGTAGCTAGCTCTCTGTTCATGGATATGTTGGACTGATCTACCATGTAGGTAGCTCTTTTTTTATGAACATAGTGGACTTCTTTGCCATGTAGCTAGCTCTCAGTATATGGACATGATGGACCATCAGCCATGGAGCTATCTCTCTCTGTATGAACATGTTGGACGCATCTGCCTTGTAACTAGCCCTCTAAGTATACACATGTTGGA
>NW_006409060.1:227726-228204 GCF_000296735.1 Chrysochloris asiatica | reverse complement strand
TCTCTGTGTTTGAACATGCTTGACTCATCTGCCTTGTAGCTAGCCCTCTAAATATACACATGTTGGACACATCTGACATGTAGGTATCTCTATATGGATATGTTGGACGCATCTACCATGTAGCTAGTACTCTGTATATGGAAATGTTGAACTACTCTGCCATGTAGCTAGTACTCTGTATAAGGACATGGTGGACTACTATGCCATGTAGCTAGCTCTCAGTACATGGACATTTCGGATTCGTCTGCCATGTAGCTAGCTCTCTGTAGATGCATATGTTGGACTGATCTACCATGTAGGTAGCTCTTTGTCAATGAACATATTGGATGTGTCTGCCATGTAGCTAGCTCTATGTAAATGGACATGTTGGTCACATCAGCCATGTGGCCAGCTCTCTCTGTATGAACATGTTGGACTCATCTGCCTTGTAGCTAGTCCTCTATATATGCACAAGTTGGACTCATCTAACTTGTAGCTA
>NW_006409060.1:226871-227626 GCF_000296735.1 Chrysochloris asiatica | reverse complement strand
ATATATATATATACACACATGTTGGACTCATGCCTTGCAGCTAGTCCTCTGTCCTCTATGTATACACAAGTTGGACTCCTATGCCATGTAGCTAACTCTCAGTACATGGACATGTTGGACTCATCAGCCATGTAGCTAGTACTCTGTATATGGACATTTTGGACTACTCTACCATGTAGCTAGCTCTCAGTATATGGACACGTTGGACTCATCTGCCCTGGAGTTAGAACTCTGTATATGGAAATGTTGCATTACTCTGCCATGTAGCTAGCTCTTTGTATATGGACATTTTGAACTCATTTGCCATGTAGCTAGCTCTCTGTGCATGGATATGTTGGACTGATCTGCAACGTAGCTAGCTCTCTGTATATGAACATATTCAACTTGTCTGCCATATAGCTAGCTTTCTGTATATGGACATGTTGGATTCATCCGCCATGTAGCAGGCTCTCTGTGTATGAACATGTTGGACTCATCTGCCTTGTAGCTCGTCCTCTAAATACACACATGTTGGACTCATCTGCCATATATCTAACTCTCAATATATGGGCATGTTGATCTCATCTGCCATGTAGCTAATGTTCTGTATAAGGACATGTTGGACTACACTGCCATGTAGTTAGCTCTCAGTATATGGACATGTTCGATTCATCTGCCATGTAGGTAGTACTCTGCATATGGACATCTTGGACTACTCTGCCATGTAGCTAGCTCTCAATATATGAACATTTTGGACGCCTCTTCCATGTAGCTAG
>NW_006409060.1:224459-226771 GCF_000296735.1 Chrysochloris asiatica | reverse complement strand
TACTCTGCCATGTAGGTAGCTCTCAGTATATGGACACGTTGGACTAATCAGCCATGTATCTAGAAATTTGTATATGGAAATGTTGCACTACTCTGCCGTACAGCTAGCTCTATGTACATGGACATTTTGGAATCATCTGCCATGTAGCTACCTCTCTTGAATGAATATGTTGGACTGATCTGCCATATAGGTAGCTCTCTATATCTGAACATATTGGGCTTTTCTGACATATAGCTACCTCTCTGTGTATGGACATGTTGGACTCCTCTGCCATGTAGCCAGTCCTCTCTATATGAACATGTTGGACTCCTCTGCCTTGTAGCTGGTCCTCACTATATACACATGTTGGACTGATCTGCCATGTAGCTAACTCTCAGTATATGGACACATTGAACTCATATGCCATGTAGCTAGAAATCTGTATATGGAAATGTTGTAATACTCTGCCATGTAGCTAGCTCTCTGTATATGGACATTTTGTATACGACTGCCATGTAGCTAGCTCTCAGTGCATGGATATGTTGGACTGATCTGCCATCTAGGTAGCTCTCTGTATATGAACATGTTTGACTTCTCTACCATGAAACTAGCTCTCTATATATGGACATTTTGGACTCGTCTGCCATGTAGCTAGCTCTCAGTATATGGCCACTTTGGACTCATCTTCCATGTAGCTAGAACTCTATGTAAGGAAATGTTGCACTACTCTGCCATGTAGTTAGCTCTCTGCATATGGACATCATGGACTTGTCTGCCACGTAGCTACCTCTCTGTGCATGGCTATGTTGGACTGATCTGCATATAGCTAGTTTTCTGTATATGAACATGTTTTACTTCTCTGCCATGAAGCTAGCTCTCTGTATATGGACATTTTAGACTCGTCTGCCATGTACTAGTTCTCTGAGCATGGATATGTTGGACTCATCTGCCATGTAGGTCGCTCTCAGTATATGAACATACTGGACTTGTCTGCCATGTAGCTAGCTCTCAGTATATGGACATTTGACCATCAGACATGGTGTTATCTCTCACTGTATGAACATATTGGACTCATCTCTCTTGTAGCTAGCCCTCTATACACATGTTGGATTCATCTGACATGTAGCTAACTCTTAGTATATGGACATATTGGACTCATCTGACATGTGGGTAGAACTTTGTATATGGACATGTGGGACTACTCTGACACGTAGCTAGCTCTCAGTAGATGGACATGTGGACTTATCTGCCATTTAGCTAGAAGTCTGTATATGGAAATGTTGTACTACTATTCCATGTAGCTACCTCTCTGTACATGGATATGTTGGACTGATCTGACTTGTAAGATGCACTCTGCATATGATCATATTAAAATTGTCTACTATGTAGCTAGATCTCTGTATATGTACCTTTGGCACTCATCAATCATGTAGCCAGCTCTCTCTGTATGAACATGTTGAATTAATCTGCCTTGTAGCTTGCCCTCTAAATTCTCACATGTTGGACTCATCTAACATGTAGCTAGAACTCTGTATATGGAAATTTTGCACTACCCTGTCATATAGCTAGCTTTCTGAATTTGGACATTTTGGTGTCATCTGCCATGTAGCTAGATCTCTGTGAATGGAAATGTTTGACTGATCTGCCATATAGGAATCTCTCTGTATATGAACATATTGGACTTGTCTGCCTCATAGCTAGTTCTCAGTACATGGACATATTTGACTCACCAGGCATGTAGCCAGACCTCTGTGTATGAACATGTTGGCCTCATCTGCTTTGTAGCTAGATGTCTAAATATATACAACTTGGACTCATCTGCCATGTAGCTAACTCTCAGGATATGGACATGTTGGACTACTCTGCCATGTAGCTACGTTTCAGTATATAGACACATTGAACTCATCTGCCATGTAGCTAGAATTCTGTATATGTAAATGTTGCATTACTCTGCCATGTAGCTATCTCTCTATATATGGACATTTTGGACTCGTCTGCAATGTAGCTAGCTCTCTGTACATAGATATGTTAGACTGATCTGCCATGTAGGTAGCTCTATTTATATGATCATATTGGACTTGTCTGCCATATACTTCGTCCTCTGAATATGGACATGTGGGACTCATCAGACATGTAGCCAGCTCTCTGTTTGAACATGTTGGACTCATCTGCCTTGGAGCTAGTCCTTTATGTATACACATGTTGTACTCATCTGCCATGTAGCTAACTCTCAGTATATGGACATGTTGTACTCATCTGCCATGTAGCTAGTACTCTGTATATGGATGAGTTCCACTACTCTGCCATGTAGCTAGCTCCCAGTATATGGACCC
>NW_006409060.1:223002-223614 GCF_000296735.1 Chrysochloris asiatica | reverse complement strand
AGCACTACTCTGCCATGTAGCTAGCTCTCTGTATATGGACATTTTGGACTAGTCTTCCATGTAGCTAGCTGTCTGTGCATGGATATGTTGAACTGATCTGCCATGTATGTAGCTCTCTGTATAAGAATATATTGGGCATGTCAGCCATTTATCTAGCTCTCTTTATATGAACATATTGGACTCATTAGCCATGTAGCCAGCTCTCTCTCTATGAACTTGTTGGACTCATCTGCCTTGTAGCTATCTCTTAGTATATGGACATGTTGGACTCATCTGCCATGTAGCAAGTACTCAGTATATGTATGTTGGACTACTCTTCCATGTAGCTACCTCTCAGTATATGCACACGATGGACCTATCTGCCATGTATCCAGAACTCTGTATCTGGACATGTTGCACAAATTTTGGACTCATCTGCCATGTATCTAGCTGTCTATGCATGGATATGATGGACTGGTTGGCCATGTCCATACCTCTCTGTATATGAACATATTGGACTTGTCTGCTTTGTAGCTAGCTCACTGTCTATGGACATATTGGACTCCTCAGCTATATAGCCAGCTCTCTCTCTATGAACATGTTGGACTCATCTGCTTTGTAGCTAATCCTCTA
>NW_006409060.1:193447-194068 GCF_000296735.1 Chrysochloris asiatica | reverse complement strand
TTGTAGCTTGCCCTCTAAATATACAATGTTGGACTCATCTGCCATGTAGCTAACTCTTAGCATATGGGCATGTTGGACTCATCTGCCATTTAGCTAGTACTCTGCATGTGTATATTTTGGACTCATCTGCCATGTAGCTAGTACTTTGTATATGGACATGTTGGACTACTGTGCCAAATAGCTAGCTCTCAGTATATGGACACGTTGGACTCATCTGCCACATAGCTACAACTCTGTATATGGAAATGTTGCACTGCTCTGCCATGTAGCTAGCTTTCAGTATATGGACATTTAGGACTAGTCTGCCATGTAGCTAGCTTTTTTTACATGGATAAGTTGGACTGATCTGCCATGTAGGTAGCTCTCTCTATATTAACATATTGTATTTTTCTACCATGTAGCTAGCCATCTGTATATGAACATGGTGGACTAATCAGCCATGTAGTCAGCTCTCTGTGTACAAACATGTTGGACTCACCTTCCTGGTAGCTAGCCCTCTAAATATACATGTTGGACTCATCTGCCATGTAACTAGCTGTTAGTATATGGACATGTTGGACTCATCTGCCATGTAGCTAGTACTCTGTATATGGACATGTTGGACTCATCTGCCATGTAGCT
>NW_006409060.1:190734-192507 GCF_000296735.1 Chrysochloris asiatica | reverse complement strand
CCTTGTAGCTAGTACTTTATATATACACATGTTGGACTCACCTGCCATGTAGCTAACTCTCAGTATATGGACATGTTGGACTCATATGTCATATAGCTAGTACTCTGTATATGGACATGTTGAACTACTCTGCCATGTAGCAAACTCTCAGTATATGGACACGTTGAACTCATCTGCCATGTAGCTAGAACTCTGCATATGGAAATGTTGGACTACAGTGCCATGTAGCTAGCTATCTGTATATGGATATTGGACTCGTCTGTCATGTAGTTAGCTCTCTGTACATGAATATGTTGGGCTCATCTGCCATGTAACTAGAATTCTGCATATGGCAATGTTGCACTACAGTGCCATGTAGCTAGCTCTCTGTATTTGGACATTTTTGACTCTTCTGCCATGTAGTTAGCTCTCTGTACATGAATGTTGGACTGATCTGCCATGTAGGTATCTTTCTGTATATGAAGATATTGGATTTGTCTGCCATGTAGCTAGCCCTCTAAATATACACATGTTGGACTCATCTGCCACGTAGCTAAAAATTTGTATATGGACATATTGGACTCATCTGCCATGGAGCCAGCTCTCTGCATATAAACATGTTGGACTCATCTGACTTGTAGCTAGCCCTCTAAATATACCCATGTTTGACTCATCTGAAAAGTAGATAACTCTCAGTATATGGACATGTTGGACACATCTGCTAAGTATCTAGAAGTCTGTATATTGACAAGTTGGACTACTCTGCCATGTAGCTTGTTCTCAGTATATGGACACATTGGACTCATCTGCCACGTAGCTAGATATCTGTATGTGGAAATGTTGCACTACTCTGCCATATAGCTAGCTCTCTGTATATGGACACGGACTCATCTCTCATGTTGCTAGAACTTTGTATATGGACATGTTGTACTACTCTGTCATGTAGCTAGCTCTCAGTATATGGACACGTTGGACTCGTCTGCCATGTAGCTAATACCCTGTATATGGAAATGTTGCAGTACTCTGAAATGTAGCTAGCTCTCTGTATATGGATATTTTGAACTCATCTGCCATGTAGCTTGCTCTCTGTACATGGACATGTTGGACTGATCTGTCATGTACATAGATCTCTGTCTATGAAGATATTGGACTGGTTGCCATGTAGCTAGCTCTCTGTATATGGACTTGTTTTGCTCATCATCCATGTAGCCAGCAATGTGTATGAACATGTTGGATTCACCTGCCTTTAGCGAGCCCTCTAAATATACATATGTTGGATTCATCTGCCATTTAGCTAGCTCTCAGTATATGGACACGTTGGACTCATCTGCCATGTAGCTAACTGTCAGTATACGGACATGTTGCACTTCTCTGACATGAAGCTCGTATTCTGTATATGGCCATGCTGGACTACTCTGCCAAGTAGCTATCTCTCAGTATATGGACTCGATGGACTCATCTGCCATGTAGCTGGATGTCTGTAAATGAAAATGGTGCACTACTCTGATGTGTAGATAGCTCTTTGTATATGGACACGTTGGACTCATCTGCCATATAGCTAGAATTCTGTATAAAGAATTGTTGCACTGGTCTGCCATGTAGCTAGCTCTCTGTATATGGACATTTTGGACTGATTTGCCATGTAGCTACCTCTCTGTATATGGATATGTTGGACTGATTTGCCATGTAGGTAGCTCTCTGTATATGAACATATTGGACTTCTATGCCTTATAACTAGCTCTCTGTATATGGACATATTGGACTCATCAGCCATGTAGCCAGTTCTCTCTGTAT
>NW_006409060.1:187240-188659 GCF_000296735.1 Chrysochloris asiatica | reverse complement strand
CATGTTGGACTCATATAACATGAATCTAGAACTCTGAATATGGACATGTTGGACTACTCTGCCATGTAGCTAGATCTCAGTATATGAACACGTTGGACTCATCTGCCATGTAGTTAACTCTCTGTATATGGAAATGTTGCACTACTATGCCATGTAGCTAGCTCTCTGTATATGGGCAAATTTGACTCATCTGCCATGTAGATAGAACTCTGTATATGGAAATGTTGGACTACTCTGTTATGTAGCTTGTACCCTGTATATGGAAATTTTGCAGTACTCTGACATGTAGCTAGCTCTCTGTACATGGACATGTTGTACTTATCTGTCATGGACATAGCTCTCTGTATATGAAGATATTGGACTTGTCTGCCATGTAGCTAGATCTCTGTATATGGACTTGTTGGGCTCATCATCCATGTAGCCAGCTCTGTGTGTATGAACATGTTGGACTTATCTGCCTTGTAGCAAGTCCTCTTTAAGTACACATGTCGGACTCATCTGCCATGTAGCTAACTCTCAGTATATGGTCATGTTGCATTCAGCTTCCATGAAGCTAGTATTCTGTATATGGACATGTATATAGAAATGTTGGAATACTCTTCAATGTAGCTAGCTCTCAGTATATGGATTTGTTGGATTCATCTGCCATGTAGCTGGAACTCTGTATATGGAAATGTTTAACTATTCTGATGTGTAGATAGCACTTTGTATATGGACACGTTGAACTCATCTGCCATGTAGCTCGAACTCTGTATGAGGAATTGTTGCACTCCTCTGCCATGTAGCTAGCTCTCTGTATATGGATATGTGGGATTGATTTGCCATGTAGGTAGCTCTCTGTATATGAACATATTGGACTTGTCTGCCATATAGCTAGCTCTCTCTATATGGAAATGTTGGACTCATCAGCTATGTAGCCATCAGTCTCTGTATGAACATGTTGAAATCATTTGTCTTGTAGCTAGTACCCTGTATATGGAAATGTTGCAGTACTCTGACATGTAGCTAGCTCTCTGTATATGGACATTTTGGACTTGTCTGCCATGTAGCTAGCTCACTGTGCATGGATATGTTGTACTGATCTTTCATGTAATTAGCTCTCTCTATTTGAACATATTGGACTTGTCTGCATTGTAGCTAACTCTCTCTATATGGAAATGTTGGACTCATCAGCCATGTAGCCATCTGTCTCTGTATGAACATGTTGAACTCATTTGTCTTGTAGCTAGTACCCTGTATATGGAAATGTTGCAGTACTCTGCCAAGGAGCTAGCTCTTCGTATATGGACACGATGGATTCATCTGCCATGTAGCTAATGCCCTCTATATGGAAATGTTGCAGTACTTCTGACATGTAGCTAGCTCTCTGTATATGGACATTTTGGACTTGTCTGCCATGTAGCTAGCTCTCTGTACTTG
>NW_006409060.1:184227-185535 GCF_000296735.1 Chrysochloris asiatica | reverse complement strand
GCCATGTAGTCAGTTCTCTGTGTATGGACACATTGCACTCATCGACCATGTAGCTAGAACTCTCTCTATAGAAATGTTGCACAACTCTACCATGTAGCTAGGTCTGTGTATATGGACATTCTGGACTCATCTGCCACGTAGCTAGCTCTCTGTACATGGATATGTTATAGTGATCTGCCAGTAGTTAGCTTTCTGTATATGAAAATATTGGACTTGTCTGCCATGTAGCTAGCTCTCTGTAGATGGACGACATGTTAGACTCATCAGCCATATAGCCAGGTCTCTCTGTAGGAATATGTTGGACTCATCTGCCTTGTAGCTTGCTCTTAGTATGTGGACACACAGGACTCATCTGCCCTGTAGCTAGGACTCTGTATATTGAAATGTTGCACTACTCTGCCATGTAGCTGCCTCTCTGAATATGAACACATTGGACTCATCTGCCATTTAGCTAGTACCCTGTATATGGAAATGTTGCATTACTCTGACATGTAGCTAGCTCTCTGTATATGGACAATTTGGACTCATCTTCCATGTAGCTAGCTTTCTGTACATGGACATGTTGGACTGATCTGTCATGTACATGTACATAGCTCTCTGTGTATGAAGATATTGAACTTCTCTGCCATGTAGCCAGCTCTCTGTATATCAACTTGTTGGGCTCATCATCCATGTAGCCAGCTCTCTGTGTATGAACATATTGGACTCATCTGCCTTGTAGCTAGCCCTCTAAATATACACACGTTGGACTCATCTGCCATGTAGGAGGTCTCTGTACATGGACATGTTGGACTGATCTGTCTTGTACGTAGCTCTCTGTATATGGACTTGATGAACTCATCAGCCACTTAGCCAGCTCTCTGTGTATGAACATGATGGACTCATCTGCCTTGTAGCTAGCCCTCTAAATATATATATGTTGGATTCATCTGCCCTGTAGCTAGCTCTCAGTATATGGACAGGTTGGACTCATCTGCCATGTAGCTAGTAATCTGTATATAGACATGTTGGACTACTCTGCCATGTAGCTAGCTCTCAGAATATGAACACTTCAGACTCATCTGCCATGCAGCTAGAACTCTGTAAACAGATATGGTGCACTACTCTGCCATGTAGATAACTCTTTTTATATGGACATATTGGTCTCATCTACCATGTACCTAGAACTCTGTATATGGACATGTTAGACTACTCTCTCATGTAGCTAAATCTCAATTTATGGACACGTTGGACTCATCTGTCATGTAGCTAGAACCTTGTATGTGTAAATCTTGCACTACTCTGCCATGTAGCTAACTCTCTGTATAT
>NW_006409060.1:182399-183108 GCF_000296735.1 Chrysochloris asiatica | reverse complement strand
GATATGCTGGACTGATCTGCCATGTAGGTAGATCTCTGTATATGAGTATTTGGGACTTGTCTGCCATGTAGCTAGCTCTCTGTATATGGACATGTTGGACTCATTAGCCATGTAGCCAGCTTTCTGTGTATGAACATGTTGAAATCATCTGCTTTGTAGCTAACCCTCTAAACCTACACATGTTGGACTCATCTGTCATGTAGCTAACTCTCAGTATGTGGACATGTTGGATACATCTGTCATGTAGCTATTACTCTGTACATGGTCATGTTGGACTACTCTGCCATGCTGCTAACTCTCCGTATATGGACAGGTTGGATTCATCTGCCATGTAGCTAGAACTCTGTATCTGGAAATGTAGCACTATGCTGCCATATAGCTAGCTAATTGTATGTAGATATTTTGGACTTGTCTGCCATGTAGCCAGTTCTCTCTGTATGAACATGGTAGACTCATCTGCCTTGTAGCTAGTCCCCTATATATACACATGATGGACTCATCTGCCATGTAGTTAGCTCTCAGTATATGGACATGTGAGATTCTTCTGACATGTAGCTAGTGCTCTGTATATGGAAATTTTGCACTACTCTGCCATGTAGCTAGCTCTCTGTATATGGACATTATGGACTCGTTTGCCATGTAGCTAACTCTCTGTGCATAGATATGCTGTACTTATCTGCTATTTAGGTACATCTCTGTATATGACTAT
>NW_006409060.1:179200-182035 GCF_000296735.1 Chrysochloris asiatica | reverse complement strand
GTATATGAACATATTGGATTTGTCTGCCATGTAGGTAGCTGTCAGTATATGGCCATTTTGGATTCATCAGCCATGTTGACATCTCTGTCTGTTTGAATATGTACATCTCATCCGTCTTGTAGTTAGCCCTCTAAATATAGACATACTGGACTCATCTGCCATGTAGCTAGCTCTCTGTGCATGGATTAGTTGGATTGATCCGCAATGTAGATATAACTCTGTATGTGGACATATTGGACTCTAGCCATGTAGCCAGCTCTCTCTGTATACATTTGTTGGACTCATCTGCCTTGTAGCTAGTCCTATATATGAACACATGTTGGATTCATCTACCATGTATCAAATATTCTGTATATGGAAATGTTTCACTACTCTGTCATGTAGCTAGCTCTATGTATATAGACATTTTGGATTCGTCTGCCATGTAGCTAGCTCTCTGTATATGGACATTATGGACTTGTCTGCCATGTAACTAGCTCTCTGAGGATGGATATGTTGGACTGATCTGCCATGTAGCCAGCTCTTTGTGTATGAACATGTTGGGCTTATCTGCCTTGTAGCTAACCCTCTAAGCATCCACATGTTGGATTCATCTGTCATGTACCTAACTCTCAGTATATGGACATGTTGGACTCATCTGACATGTAGCTATAACTGTGTATATGGTCATGTTTGACTGCTCTACCATGTAGTTAGCTCTCAGCATATGGACACATTGGTCTCAGCTGCCATGTAGCTAACACTCAATATGTGGACATGTTGATTTCACCTGCTATGTTTCTAGTACTCTGTATATGGGCATTTTGGACTTGCCTGACATGTAGCTAGCACTCTGTGCATGGATTAGTTCGACTGATGTGCCTTGTAGGTAGCTCTTTTTATATGGACATGTTGTACTCATCAACCATGGAGCCAGCTCTCTCTGTATGAATTTGTTGGAGTCATCTGCCTTGTAGCTAGTCCTCTATATATATACATGTTGGACTCATCAACCATGTAGCTAACTCTCAGTTTATGGACATGTTGGACTCATCTGCCACATAGCTAGTACTCTTTATATGGGAATGTTGCACCACTCTGCCATGTAGCTAGCTCTCTGTGCATAGATACGCTGGACTGATCTATCAGGTAGATGGTTCTCTGTATATGAACATATTGGACTTGTCTGCCATGTAGGTAGCTGTCAGTATATGGACATGTTGGACTCATCTGCCATGTAGACAGCTCTCTCTGCATGAATATGTTCAACTCATCTGCCTTGTAGATAGCCCTCCAAATATACACATGTTGGACACATCTGCCATGTAGACCGTACTATGTGTATGGACATGTTGGACTATTCTGCCAAGTAGCTGGCTCTCAGTATATGGAGACGTTGGACACATCTGCAATGTAGCTAGAACTCTGTATATGGAAATGGTGCACTACTCTGCCATGTAGCCAACTCTCTGTGCATGGATGTGTTGGACTGATCTGGCATGAAGGTAGCTCTCTGTATATTAAAATATTGGACTTCTCTGCCATGTAGCTAGCGCTCTGTATATGGACATGTTGGACTTATCTGGCTTGTATCTAGTCCTTTGTATATACACATTTTGGACTCATCTGCAATGTAGCTAATTCTCAGTATATGGACATGTTGGAATCATCTGCCATGTAGCTAATACTCTGTATATGGATATGTTGGACTACTCTGCCATGTAGCTAGCTCTCAGTATATGGACACGTTGGACTCATCTGCCATGGAACTAGAACTATGTATAAGGAAACGTTGCACTCTTCTGTCATGTAGCTAGTTATCTGTATTTGGACATTTTGGACTTGACTGCCGTTTATCTAGCTCTCTGAGCATGGATATGTTGGACTGATCTACCATGTAGGTAGCTCTCTGTATATGAACATATTGGACTTGTCTTCCATTTAGCTAGCTCTCTGTATATGGACATGTTGGACTCATCAGCCAAGTAGCCAGATCTCTCTATATGAACATGTTGGAGTAATCTTACTTACAGCTAGCACTCTACGTATACAATTGTTGGACTCATCTGCCATGTAGGTAACTCTCAGCATATGGACATGTTGGACTCATCTGCCATGTAGCTAGTACTCTGTACACAGACATGTTGGACTACTCTGCCCTGTAGGTAGCTCATCTGCCATGTAGCTACAACTCTGTATATAGAAATGATTCACAACTCGGCCATTTAGCTAGCTCTATCTGTATATACATTTTCGACTCGTCTGTCAATTAGCTAGCTCTCTGTGCATGGATATGTTGGACTGATCTGCCATGTAGGTAGTTCTCTGTGTGTGAACTTATTGGATTTGTCTGCCATGTAGCTAGCTCTCTGTATATGGACATGTTGGACTCACCAACCATGTAGCCAGCTCTCTCTGTATGAACATGTTGGACTCATCTGCCTTGTAGCTACCCCTCTATATATACACATGTTGGACTCATATGCCATGTAGCTAACTCTCAGTATATAGAAATATTGGACTCATCTGCCATGTAGCTAATACTCTTTATATGGACATGTTGGACTATTATAACATGTAGCTTGCTCCCATTATATGTTCATTTGGGACTCATATGCCATGTAGCTAAAGCTCTGAATATGGAAATGTTGAACTACTCTGCCATGTAGCTAATTCTCTTTATATGCACATTTTGGATTCACCTGCCATGCAGCTAGCTCTCGGTGCATGGATAAGTTGGACTCATCTGCCATGTAGATAGAAATCTGTATATGGAAATGTAGCACTACACTGCCATGTAGATAGCTCTCTGTATATCGACATTTTGGACTCCTCAGCCATGTAGCTACCTCTCTG
>NW_006409060.1:177172-177840 GCF_000296735.1 Chrysochloris asiatica | reverse complement strand
ATGGACATGTTGGACTCATCTGCCATGTAGCTACTACTCTGTATATGGACATGTTAGACTACTCTGCCATGTAGCTAGCTCTCAGTTTATGGACACGTTGGATTCATCTGCCATGTAGCTAGTACTCGATGTATGGAAATGTTGGACTACTCTGCAATGTAGATTGCTCCAGGTTTATGGACATGTTGGACTCATCTGCCGTGAAGCTAGAACTCTGTATGTGGAAATGTTGCATTACTCTGCCATGTAGCTAGCTCTCTTTATATGAATACTTTGGACTCTTCTGCCAAGTAAATAGCTCTCTATGCATGGATATGATGGACTGATCTGCCATGTAGGTTTCTCTCTGTATAGTAACATATGGGACTTCTCTGCCATGTAGGTGACTCTCTGTATATGGACATGTTGGAATCATCAGCCATGTAGCCAGCTCTGTGTGTGAACATGTTGGACTCATCTGTCTTGTAGCTAACCCACTTAACATACACATGTTGAACTAATGTGTGATGTAGCTAATTCTCAGTATATGGACATGTGGGATACATCTGCCATGTAGCTAACTCTCTGTATCTGGACATGTTGGGCTCATCAGACATGTAGCCAACTCTCTCTGTATGAACATGTTGGACTCATCTGCCTTGTAGCTAGTCATCTATATATATACATCT
>NW_006409060.1:174072-174722 GCF_000296735.1 Chrysochloris asiatica | reverse complement strand
ACTATTCTGTCATGTAGCTAGTGCTCTGTATATGGACATTTTGGGCTTGTCTGCCATGTAGCTAGCTCTCGTGCATAGATATGCTGGAGTGATCTGCCATGTAGGTAACTCTCTGTACATGAACACATGGGACTACTCGACCATATAGCTAACACTCTGTATATGGACATGTTGGACTCATCAGGCATGTAGGCAACTCTCCCTGTATGAACATGTTTGACTCATCTGCCTTGCAGCTAGTCGTCTTTATATACATGTTGGATTTACCTGCCATGCAGCTAACTCTCAGTATATCTACATGTTGGATTCATCTGCCATATAAGTAGAACTCTGTATATGGAAATGTTGCACTACTCTGTCATGTAGCTAGCTCTCTGTATATGGACATTTTACACTCGTCTGTCATGTAGCTAGCTCTCAGTGTATAGATATGCTGGAATCATCTACCATGTAGGTAGCTCTCTGTATATGAACACATGGGACTTGTCTGCCATGTAGCAAGCTGTCTGTGTATGAACATGTTGGACTCATCTGCCTTGTAGCTAGTCCTCTATATATACATGTTGGACTCATCTGTCATGTAGCTAATTCACACTATATGGACATGTTGGATTCATCTGCCATGTAGCTAATATTCTTTGTACGGATAT
>NW_006409060.1:173289-173972 GCF_000296735.1 Chrysochloris asiatica | reverse complement strand
CATGGCTGTGTTGGACTGATCTGTCATGTAGGTAGCTCTCTGTATATGAACAAGTTGGGCTTGTCTGCCATGTAGATAGCTATCAGTATATGGACATGTTGGACTCATCAGCCATGTAGCCAGCTCTCTCTATGAATATGTCCGACTCATCTGTCTTGTAGCTAGCCCTCTAAATATACACATGGTGGACCCCTCTGCCATGTAGCTAACTCTTAGTATATACACATGTTGGACTCATCTGCCATGTAGCTACTACTATGTATATGGACATGGTGGACTACTCTGCCATGTAGCTAGCTCTCAGTATATGGACACGTTGGACTCATCTGCCATATAGCTAGAATTTTGTACATGCAAATGATGCACTACCCTGCCATAAAGCTAGCTCTCTGTATATGGACATTTTGGACTCGTCTGCCATGTTGCTAGCTCTCTATGCATGGTTATTCTGGACTGATCTGCCATGTAGGTAGCTCTCTGCATACGAACATAATGGATGTGTCTACCAAGTAGCTAGCTCTCTAAAATGGACATGTTGGACTCATCAGCCATGTAGCCAGCTCCCTCTGTATGAACATGTTGTACTCATCTGCATTGTAGATAGTATTCTATATATACCCATGTTAGCCTAATCTGCCATGTAGCTAATTCTCAGTATATGGACATGCTGGACTCATCTGCCA
>NW_006409060.1:169969-170497 GCF_000296735.1 Chrysochloris asiatica | reverse complement strand
CAGCCCTGTACCCATCTCTCTCAATGAACTCATTAGACTCATCTGTCATGTAGCTAGTCCTCTATATATACACATGTGGGACTCATCTGCCATGTGACTAACTCTCAGTATGTGGACATGTTGGACTCATCTGCCATGTAGTTAACTCTCATTATATGGACATTTTGGACTCATCTGCCATGTAGCTAGTACCCTGTATATGGACATGTTAGACAACTCTGCCATGTAGCTAGCACTCAGTTTATGGACAAGTTGCACTCATCTGCCATGTACCTAGTACTCTGTATATGGAAATGTTGGACTCCCAGTTTAAGGACATGTAGGACTCATCTGCCATGAAGCTAGATCTCTGTATGTGGAGATGTTCCATTATTCTGGCATGTAGCTAGCTCTCTATATATGGATATTTTGGACTCGTCTGCCAAGTAAATAGCTCTCTATGCATGGATATGATGGACTGATCTGCCATGTAGGTAGCTCTCTGTATAGGAACATATTTGACTTGTCTTCCATGTAGCTAGTTTTCTG
>NW_006409060.1:168675-169556 GCF_000296735.1 Chrysochloris asiatica | reverse complement strand
CCATGTAGGTAGCTCTCCGTATATGAACATATTGGACTTGTCTGCCATGTAGCTAGCTCTCTGTATATGGACATGTTGGACTCAACAGCCCTGTACCCATCTCTGTCTATGAACACGTTAGTCTCCTTTGTCATTTAGCTAGTGCTCTATATATACACATGTGCGACTCATCTGCCATGTGACTAACTCTCAGTATATGGACATGTTGGACTCATCTGCCATGAAGCTAGCTCTCAGTTTATGGACACATTGGACTCATCTGCCATGTAGCTACTACTCTGTATATGGAAATGTTGGACTACTCTGCAATATAGCTTGCTTTCAATTTAAGGACATGTTAGACTCATCGGCCATGAAGCTAGTACTCTATATGTGGAAATGTTGCATTACTCTGCCATGTAGCTAGATCTCTGTATATGGATATTTTGGATTCGTCTGCCAAGTAAATAGCTATCTATGCATGGATATGATGGACTGATCTGCCCTGTCGGTAGCTCTCTATATGAACATATTGGACTTGTCTTCCATGTAGCTAGTTTTCTGTATATTGATATGTTGGACTCATCAGCAGAATGAAACAATGTCTGATCCTGGGCCAGCCTCACTACCGCCGCCACACTTGATGCCATTAATGATGTCACCTGGCTGATCCATCTCATTGGGGGTCTTCCTCTTTTTCTATGACCCTCAACCTTACCCAGCATGGATATATTGGACTGATCTGCCATGTATGTAGCTCTCTGTACATTAACATAATGGAATTGTTTTCCATGCAGCTAGCTCTCTGTACATGGACATGTTGGACTCGTCTGCCATGTAGCCAGTTCTAGCTGTATGAATACGTTGGACTCTTCTGCCTTGAGCTAGTCCTCTATACATAC
>NW_006409060.1:167037-167890 GCF_000296735.1 Chrysochloris asiatica | reverse complement strand
CTGCCATATAGCTAACTCTCAGTATATGGACATTTTGGGCTCATCTACCATGTAGTTAACTCTCAGTATATGGACATTTAGGAATCATCTGACATGTAGCTAGCTCTCTGTATATGGACATTTTGGATTCATCTGCCATGAAGTCAGCGCTCTCTGAACATGTTGGACTCATCTGTCTTGTAGCTGGTATACTGCATGTATATATCTTGGACTCATCTGCCATGTTGCTAACTCTCAGTATATCGACATATTGAACTCATCTGCCATGTAGCTATTACTTTGTATATGGACATGATGGACTACTCTGCCATGTAGCTAGATCTCAGTATATGGACACGTTGGACTCATCTGCCTTGTAGCTAGTCCTCTTTACATGGAAATGTTGTAATACTGTCCTTTGTAGCTAACACCTAGATTACGGTCATGTTGGACTCATCTTTCATGTAGCTAGAACAGTGTATATGGAAATGTTGCACACTCTGCCATGTAGTTAGCTCTCTGTATACGGACATTTTGTACTCATCTGCCATGTAGCTAGATTTCTGTGCATGGATCTGTTGGACTGATCTGCCATGTAGGTAGCTCTCTGTACATGATCATATTGGACTTGTCTGCCATGTAGCTAGCTCTCTGTATATGGACGTGTTGGACTCATCAGCCCTGTACCCATCTCTCTCTATGAACACATTAGACTCATCTGCCATGTACCTAGTCCTCTATATATCTACACATGTGGGACTCATCTGCCATGTGGCTATCTCTCAGTATATGGACATGTTGGACTCATCTGCCATGTAGCTCACTCTCAGTATATGGACATGTTGGACTCATCTGCCATGTAGCTACTACTCTG
>NW_006409060.1:166511-166937 GCF_000296735.1 Chrysochloris asiatica | reverse complement strand
ATGTTGGACTACTCTGCAATGTAGCTACTCTCAGTTTATGGACATGTTGGACTCATCTGCCATGAAGCTAGAACTCTGTATGTGGAATTGTTGCATTACTCTGCCATGTAGCTAGCTCTCTTTATATGGATATTTTGGACTCTTCTGTCAAGCAAATAGCTCTCTATGCATGGATATGATGGACTGATCTGCCATGTAGGTTGCTCTCTGTATAGGAAAATATTGGACTTGTGTTAAATGTAGCCAGTTTTCTGTATATTGATATGTAGGACTCATAAGCAGAATGAAACAATGTCCAATCCTGGGTTAACCTCACTATTGCCGCCACACTTGATGCCATTAATGATGTCACCTGGCTGATCCATCTCATTGGGTGTCTTCCGCTTTTTCTATGACCTTCCACCTTACCCAGCATGACATCCTTCT
>NW_006409060.1:139882-140318 GCF_000296735.1 Chrysochloris asiatica | reverse complement strand
CCATCAATGATGTCACCTGGCTGATCCATCTGTTTGGGGGTCTTCCTCTTTTCTATGATCCTTCACCTTACCCAGCATGGATATGTTGGATTGATCTCCCATGTAGGTAGCTCTCTGTATATTAACATGTTGGAATTATTATCTGCCATGCAGCTTGCACTCTGTATATTTACATGTTGGACTCGTCTGCCATGTAGCCAGCTCTCTCTGTATGAATACATTGGACTCTTCTGCCTTGAGGTAGTTTTGTATACATACACACAATAAGCTCATCTGCCATGTTGCTAACTCAGTATATGCACATGTTGGATTTATCTGCCTTGTAGTCATCTCTCTCTGCTTGAAATTGTTGGACTCATCTGTTTTATAGCTGGTAATCTATATATATACGTCTTGGACTCATCTGCCATGTAGCTAGCTCTCAGTATATGGACAT
>NW_006409060.1:136062-139782 GCF_000296735.1 Chrysochloris asiatica | reverse complement strand
AGTATATGGACATGTTGGACTCATCTGCCATGTAGCCACTACTCTGTATATGGACATGTTAGACTACTCTGCCATGTAGCTAGCTCTCAGTTTATGGACACATTGGATTCATCTGCCATGTAGCTAGTACTCTGTATATGGAAATGTTGGACTACTCTGCAATGTAGCTTGCTCTCAGTTTATGGACATGTTGGTCTCATCTGCCATGAAGCTAGAACTCTGTATGTGGAAATGTTGCATTACTCTACCATGTAGCTAGCTCTCTTTATATGGATATTTTGGACTCTTCTGCAAAGTAAATAGCTCTCTATGCATGGATATGATGGACTGATCTGCCATGTAGGTTGCTCTCTGTATAGGAACATATTGGACTTCTCTTACATGTAGCCAGTTTTCTGTATATCGATATGTAGGACTCATAAGCAGAATGAAACAATGTCCAATCCTGGGTTAACCTCACTACTGCCGCCACCCTTGACACCATTATTGATGTCATCTGACTGATCCATCTCATTGGGGGTCTTCCGCTTTTTCTATGACCTTCCATCTTACTCAGCATGGATATGTTATACTGATCTGCCATGTAGGTAGCTCTATGTATATGAACATATTGGACTTGTCTGCCATGTAGCTAGGTTTCTGTATATGGACATTTTGGACTCATCAGCCCTGTACCCATCTCTCTCTATGAACACGTTAGACTCATCTGCCATGTCCCTAGGCCTCTCTCTATATATAAGCATGTCGGACTCATCTGCCATGTGAATAACTCTCAGTATATGGACATGTAGGAATCATCTGACATGTAGCTAATTCTCGGTATATAGACATGTTGGACTCATCTGCCATGGAGCTAGTACTTTCTATAGACTGATCTGCCATATAATTAGCTCTGTGTATATGAACATATAGGTCTTCTCTGCCATGCAGTTAGCTCTCTGAATATGTACATGTTGGACACATCAGCCATGTAGCCAGTTCTCTTTGTATGAATATGTTGGACTAATCTGCCTTGTAGCTATTCCTCTATATATACACATGTTGGACTCTTCTACATGTACCTAGCTCTCAGGATATGGACAGGTTTGTCTCATCTGCCATTTAGCAAGAACTCTGTATATTGAAATGTCGCACTACTCTGCCATGTAGCTAACTCTCTGTATATGGATATTTTGGACTCGTCTGCCATGTAGCTAGCTCTCTGTACATGGATCTGTTGGACTGATCTGCCATGTAGGTAGGTCTCTGTATATGAACATATTGGACTTTTCTGCCATGTAGCTAGCTCTCTGTATATGGACATGTTTGAATCATTAGCCTTGTACCCATCTCTCTCTATGAACACGTTACAATCATCTGCCATGTACCTAGTCCTCTATATATATACACATGTGGGATTCATCTGTCATGTAGGTAGTACTTAATATGGACTGATCTGCCATATACTTAGCTCTGTGTATATGAACGTATAGATCTTCTCTGCCGTGCAGTTAGCTCACTGAATATGTACATGTTGGACTCATCAGTCATGTAGCCAGCTCTCTTTGTATGAATATGTTGGACTAACCTGCCTTGTAGCTAGTCCTCTATATATACACTTGCTGGACTCTTCTACCATGTACCTAGCTCTCAGTATATGGACAGGTTTGTCTCATTTGCCATTTAGCAAGAATTCTGTATATTGAAATGTCACACTACTCTGCCATGTAGCTAGCTCTCTGTATATGAGCATATTGGACTTTTCTGCCATAAGCTAGCTCTCTGTTTATGGACATGTTTGACTCATTAGCCTTGTACCCATCTCTCTCTATGAACCCGTTAGACTCATCTGCCATATACCTAGTCCTCTATATATCTACACATGTGGGACTCATCTGCCATGTGGCTATTTCTCAGTATGTGGACATGTTGGACTCATCTGTCATGTAGCTACTACTCTGTATATGGACATGTTGGACTCATCTGCCATGCAGCTACTACTCTGTATATGGCCATGTTAGACTACTCTGTCATGTAGCTAGCTCTCAGTTTATGGACATGTTGGAATCATCTGCCATGAAGCTAGAACCCTGTATATGGAAATGTTGCATTACTTTGCCATGTAGCTAGCTCTCTGTATATGGATATTTTGGACTCATCTGGCAAGAAAATAGCTCTCTATGCAACGTTATGATGGACTGATCTTCCATGAAGGTAGCTCTCTGTATAGGAACATATTTGACTTGTCTTCCATGTAGCTAGTTTTCTGTATATTGATATATTGGACTCATCGGCAGATCGAAACAATGTCCGATCTGGGTCAACCTCAGTACCACCGCTACACCTGACGCAATTAATGATGTCACCTGGCTGATCCATCTCCTTGTGTGTCTTTCTCTTTTTCTATGACCCTCAACCTTACCCAGCATGGATATGTTGGACTGGTCTGCCATGTAGGTAGCTCTCTGAATATTAACATATTGGGATTGTCTGCCATGCAGCTAGCTCTCTGTATATTTACATGTTGGACTCATCTGCCATGTAGCCAGCTCTCTCTGTATGAATACGTTGGACTCTTCTGCCTTGAGGTAGTCCTCTATATATACACAGGTTGGTCTCATCTGTCATGTTGCTAACTCTCAGTATATGGACATGTAGGATTCATCTGCCATGTAGCTAACTCTCAGAATATGGAAACGTTGGACTCATCTGCCATGTAGCTAGCTCTCTGTATATGGACATTTTTGGATTTGTCTGCCATGTAGCCAGCTCTCTCTGTTTGAACATGTTGGATTCATCTGTCTAGTAACTAGTAAACTATATATACACATATTGAACTCATCTGCCATGTAGCTAACTCTCATTATATGCACGTGTTGGACTAGTCTGCAATGTAGTTTACTCTCAGTATATGGACATGAAAGAATCATATGACATGTAGCTAACTCTCAGTATATCGGCATGTTGGACTCATCTGCCATGTAGCTAGTACTTTGTTTATGGACACGTTGGACTACTCTTCCATGTAGCTAGATCTCAGTATATGGACACGTTGGACTCATCTGCCTTGTAGGTAGAACAGTGTGTATGGAAATGTTTCACTACTCTGCCATGTAGCTAGCTCTGTGTATAAGGGCATTTTGGACTCCTCTGCCATATAGCTAGCTCTCTGTATATGAACACATGGTACTTGTCTGCCATGCAGTTAGCTCTCTGAATATGTACAAGTTGGACTCATCAGCCATGTAGCCAGCTCTCTTTGTATGAATATGATGGACTCATCTGCCTTGAAGCTAGTCCTTTATATATACAAATGTTGGACTCAACTGCCATGTAGCTAGCTCTAAGTATATGGACAGGTTTGACTCATGTACCATGTAGCTAGAACTCTGTATAATGAAATGTTGCACTACTGTGCCATGTAGCTAGCTCTCTGTATATGCATATTTTGGATTCGTCTGCCATGTATCTAGCACTCTATACATGGATCTGTTGGACTGATCTGCCATGTACGTAGCTCTCTGTTTATGAACATATTGGACTTGTCTGCCATGTAGCTAGCTCTCTGTATATGGACATGTTGGAGTCATCAGCATTGTACCCATCTCTCTCTATGAACACGTTAGACTCCTCTGCCATGTACCTAGTCATATATATATATATATATAGGACTCATCTGCCATGTGACTAGCTCTCAACTAACTCTCATTATATGGACATGTAGGAATCATCTGATATGTA
>NW_006409060.1:132418-134399 GCF_000296735.1 Chrysochloris asiatica | reverse complement strand
CATATAGCTAGCTCTCAGTTTATGGACACATTGACTCATCTGCCATGTAGCTAGTACTCTGTATATGGAAATGTTGGACTACTCTGCAATGTAGCTTGCTGTCAGTTTATGAACATGTTGGACTCATCTGCCATGAAGCTAGAACTCTGAATGTGGAAATGTTGCACTACTCTACATTTTGGACTTATCTGTAATGTAAATAGCTCTCTATGCATGGATATGATGGACTCATCTGTCATGTAGGTAGCTCTCTGTATAGGAACTTATTGGACTTGTCTTCCATGTAGCTAGTTTTCTGTATATTGATATGTTGGACTCATCAGCAGAACGAAACAATGTCCGATCCTGGGTCAACCTCACTAGTGCAGCCACACTTGACACCATTAATGATGTCAGCTGGCTGATCCATCTCGTTGCGTGTCTTCCTCTTTTTCTATGACCCTCCACCTTACCCAGCATGGAAAATGTGGACTGATCTGCCATGTAGGTAGCTCTCTGTATATTAACATGTTGGAATTATCTGCCATGCAGCTAGCACTCTGTATATTTACATGTTGGACTCGTCTGACATGTAGCCAGCTCTCTCTGTATGAATATGTTGGACTCTTCTGCCTTGAGGTAGTCCTGTATACATACACACAATGAGCTCATCTGCCATGTTGCTAACTCTCAGTATATGGACATGTTGGATTCATCTGCCATGTAGCTAACATTCAGAATATGGAAACGTTGGACTTATCTGCCATCTAGCTAGCTCTCTGCATATGGACATGTTGGACTCATCAACCCTGTACCGATCACTCTCTAAGAACATGTTAGACTCATCTGCCATGTCCCTAGTCCTCTATATCTATACACATGTGGGACTCATCTGCCATGTGACTAGCTCTCAGTATATGGACATGTTGGACTCATCTGCCATGTAGCTAACTCTCATTATATGGACATGTAGGAATCATCTGACATGTAGCTAATTCTCGGTATATAGACATGTTGGACTCATGTGCCATGTAGCTAGTACTTTCTATGGACTGATCTGCCATATAGTTAGCTCTGTGTATATGAAGATATAGGTCTTCTCTGCCATGCAGTTAGCTCTCTAAATATGTACATGTTGGACTCAACAGCCATGTAACCAGCTCTCTTTGTATGAATATGTTGGACTAATCCAACATATTCTGTCTTGTAGCTAGTGCTCTCTATATAAGAATGTTGGATTCTTCTGCCATGTACCTAGCTCTCAGTATATGGACAGGTTTGTCTCATCTGCCATTTAGCAAGGACTCTGTATATTGAAATGTTGCACTACTCTGCCATGTAGCTAGCCCTCTCTATATGGATATTTTGGACTCGCCTGCCATGTAGCTAGCTCTCTATATATGGACATGTTGGACTCATCAGCCCTGTAACCATCTCTCTCTATGAACCCGTTAGACTCATCTGCCAAGTACCTAGTCCTCTATATATCAACACATGTGGTACTCATCTGCCGTGTTGCTAACTCTCAGGATATGGACATGTGGGACTCGTCTGCCATGTGGCTATCTCTCAGTATATGGACATGTTGGACTCATCTGTCATGTAGCTACTACTCTGTATATGGACATGTTGGAGACATCTGCCATGGTGCTGCTACTCTGTATATGGACATGTTAGAGTGCTCTTCCATGTAGCTAACTCTCAGGTTATGAACACGTTGGACTCATCTGCCATGTAGGTAGTACTCTGTAAATGGAAATGTTGGACTACTCTGCAATGTAGCTTGCTCTCAGTTTATGGACATGTTGGATTCATCTACAATGTAGCTAGAACTCTGTATTTGGATACGTTGGACTCATCTGCCATGTAGCTACTACTCTGTATATGGACATGTTAGACTACTCTGCCATATAGCTAGCTCTCAGTTTATGGACACATTGACTCATCTGCCATGTAGCTAGTACTCTGTATATGGAAATGTTGGACTACTCTGCAATGTAGC
>NW_006409060.1:129160-130952 GCF_000296735.1 Chrysochloris asiatica | reverse complement strand
CTAACTCTCAGTATATAAACATGTTGGACTCATCTACTTGTAGCTACTACTCTGTATATGGACATGTTATACTCATCTGCCTTGTAGCTAGTACTCTGTATATGGAAATGCTGGACTACTCTGCAATGTAGCTTGCTCTTAGTTTATGGACATGTTGGACTCATCTGCCATGAAGCTAGAACTCTGTATGTGGAAATGTTGCATTACTCTGACATGTAGCTAGCTCTCTGTATATGGATATTTTGGACTCGTCTGAAAATTAAATACCTCTCTATGCATGGATATGATGGACTGATCTGCCATTTAGGTAGCTCTCTGTATATGAACATATTAGACTTGTCTTCCATGTAGCTAGGTTTCTATATATTGATATATTGGATTCATCAGCAGAACGAAACAATGTCCAATCCTGGGTCAACCTCACTACCGCCCCCACACTTGACGCCATTAAAGATGTCACCTGGCTGATCCATCTCTTTACGTGTCTTCCTCTTTTTCTATGACCCTCCACCTTAGCCAGCATGAACATGTTGGACTGATCTGCCATGTAGGTAGCTCTCTGTAAATTAACATACTGGAATTGTCTGCCATGCATCTACCTCTCTGCTTATATGTTGGACTTGTCTGCCATATAGCCAGCTCATTCTGTATGAATACGTTGGACTCTTCTGCCTTGAGGTAGTCCTGTATACATACACACGATGGGCTCATCTGCCGTGTTGCTAACTCTCAGTATATGGACATGTTGGACTCATCTGCCATGTAGCTATCTCTCATTATATGCACATGTTGGCTCATCTGCAATGTAGTTAATTCTCAGTATATGGACATGTAGGAATCATCTGACATGTAGCTAACTCTCAATATATTGACATGTTGGACTCATCTGCCATGTAGCTAGTACTTTGTTTAGGGACATGTTGGACTGTATATGAATATATTGGACATGTATGCCATGTAGCTAGCTCTCTGTATATGGACATGTTGGACTCATCAGCCCTGTACCCATCTCTCTCTATGAACATGTTAGACTCATCTGCCATGTACCTAGTCCTCTCTATATATACACATGTGGGAATCATCTGCCATGTGACTAACTCGCAGTATATGGACATGTTGGACTCATCTGCCATGTAACTATCTCTTAGTATATGGACATGTGGGAATCATCTGACATGTAGCTAATTCTCGGTACATAGACATGTTGGACTCATGTGCCATGTAGCTAGTACTCTCTATGGACTGATCTGTCATATAGTTAGCTCTGTGTATATGAACATATAGGTCTTCTCTGCCATGCAGTTAACTCTCTGAATATGGACATGTTGGACTCATCAGCCATGTAGCCATCTCTCTTTGTATGAATATGTTGGACTAATCTGCCTTGTAGCTAGTGCTCTATATATACACATGTTGAACTCTTCTGCCATGTGGCTATCTCTCAGTATCTCTCAGTGTATGGACAGGATTGTCTCACCTGCCATTTATCAAGAACTCTGTATATAGAAATGTCACGCTAATCTGCCATGTAAATAACACTCTGTATATGGATATTTTGGACTCGTCTGCCATGTAGCTAGCTCTCTGTACATGGATCTGTTGGACTGATCTGCCATGCATGTAGCTCTCTATATATGAATATATTGGAGTTTTCTGCCATGTAGCTAGCTCTCTGTATATGGACATGATGGACTCATCAGCCCTGTACCACTCTCTCTCTATGAAGACGTTAGAATCATCTTCCATGTACCTGTTATTGTTGTTGTTGTTGTTGTTAAGTGCTGTCGAGTCA
>NW_006409060.1:124565-125355 GCF_000296735.1 Chrysochloris asiatica | reverse complement strand
CATGTAGATAGTTTTCTGTATATTGATACGTTGGACTCATCAGCAGAACGAAATAATGTCCGATCCTGGGTCAACCTCACTAGTGCCGCTACACTTGACGCCATTAATGATGGCACCTGGCTAATCCACCTCATTGCGTGTCTTCCTCTTTTTCTATGAGGTCTTCCTCCACCTTACCCATCATGGATATGTTGGACTGATCTGCCATGCAGGTATATTAACATATTGGAATTGTCTGCCACACAGCCAGCTCTCTGTATATTTACATGTTGGACTCGTATGCCATGTAGCCAGCTCTCTCTGTATGAATATGTTGGACTCTTCTTCCTTGAGGTAGTCCTGTATACATACACAAGATGGGCTCATCTGCCATGTTGGTAACTCTCATTATATGGACATGTTTTATTCATCTGAAATGTAGCTAACTCTCAGAATACTGAAACGTTGGAGTCATCTGCCATGTAGCTAGCTCTCTATATATGGACATTTTGGATTCATCTGCCATGTAGCCAGCTCCCTCTGTTTGAACATGTTGGACTCATCTGTCTTGTAGCTAGTAAACTATATATACACATACTGGTTTCATCTGCCATGTAGCTAACTCTCTTTATGTGCACATTTTGGACTCATTTGCCATGTAGTTATCTCTCAGTATATGGACATTTAGGAATCACCTGACATGTAGCTAACTCTCAGTATATCAACAATTTGGTCTAATCTGCCATGTAGCTAGTATTTTGTTTAGGGGCATGTTGGGCTACTCTGCCATGTAGCTAGATCTCAGTATATG
>NW_006409060.1:120014-120479 GCF_000296735.1 Chrysochloris asiatica | reverse complement strand
TTGGACTCATCTGCCATGTAGCTAAATCTCTGTACATAGAAATGTTACACTACTCTGCCATGTAGCTAGTACTCTTTACATGGACATATTGATCTCATCGTCCATGTAGCTAGAACTCTGTATGTGGAAATGTTGCACTACTCTGCTAAATAGCTATCTATCCGTATATGGACATTTTGAACTCGTTTGCCATGTAGCTAGCTCTCTGTACATGGATATGTTGGACTGATCTGCCTTGTCGCTAGCCCTCTAAAGATACACATATTGGACACATCTGCTATGCAGCTTACTCTCAGTATATGGACATGTTGGACTTATCTTGCATGTAGGTAGAACTCTGGATATGGACATGTTAGAGTATTCGTCCATGTAGCTAACTCTCTGTATATGGACACGTTTGACTCTTCTGCCATGTAGCTAGTACTTTGTATATGGAGATGTTGGACTACTTTGCCATGTAACTAG
>NW_006409060.1:116872-117369 GCF_000296735.1 Chrysochloris asiatica | reverse complement strand
CTCTGTATATGGGTGTGTTGGACTACTCTGCCATGTCACTAGCTCTCAGTGTATGGACATGTTGGACTCATCTCCCATGTAGCTAGCTCAAAATATATGGGCACGTTGGACTCATTTGCTAGAAGTTTGTATATGGGAATATTGCCCTACTCTGCCATGTATCAGGCTCTCTGTATATGGACACTTTGGACTTGTCTGCCATGTAGCAAGCTCACTATACATTCATACTTTAGACTGATTTGCCATGTAGGTAACTCTGAGTATATGCACATATTGTACGTGTATGCCATGTATCTAGAAGTCTGTATATGGGAATGTTGCAGTACTCTGCCATGTAGCTAGCTCTCAGTATATGGAAGTATTGGACTCATCAGCCATGTAGCCAGCTCTCTGTGAATAAACATGTTGGACTCATCTGCCTTGTAGCTGACCCTCTAAAGATACACATGCTGGACTCATCTGCCATGCAGCTTACTCTCAGTTTATGGACATGTTAA
>NW_006409060.1:93475-94092 GCF_000296735.1 Chrysochloris asiatica | reverse complement strand
TAGATTTGTTTTCATTTTCTTCAGCTTTAATTTGAATTTGCATATCAATAATTGATGGTCTGTTCCACAGTCAGCCCCTGTCCTTGTCTTCACTGATGATATGGAGCTTTTCCATCTTTTCTGACTTTTCTGCCATGTAGCTACATATCTGTATATGGACATGTTGTATTCATGAGCCATGTAGACAGCTCTCTCTCTCTATGAACATGTTGGACTCATCTGCCTTGTAGCTAGTCCTCTATATATACACATGTTTGACTCATCTGCCAAATAGCTAATGCTCAGTATATGGACATGTTGAACTCATCTTCCATGTAGCTAGTGCTTTGTATATGGAAATGTTGGAATACTCTGCCATGCAGCTGGCTCTCAGTATATGGACACGTTGGATTCATCTGCCATGTAACGAGAATTCTTTATATAGACATGTAGGACTACTCTCCCATGTATGTAGCTCTCAGTATATGGACACATTGGACTCATCTGCCATATAGTTAGAACTCTGTATATGGAAATGTTCTGGCACCACTCTGCCAGTTATCTAGCTCTGTGTATATGGATACTTTGGACTTGTCTGCCATGTAGTTAGCTCTCTGTGCATGGATATGTTGGACTGA
>NW_006409060.1:90078-92083 GCF_000296735.1 Chrysochloris asiatica | reverse complement strand
TTCATCTGCCTTGTTTGTAGGACTCTCTACATAAAGATGTGGAATTCATCTGTAATGTACATGACTCTCAGCATATGGATATGTTTGACTCATCTGCCATGTAGCTAATTCTCAGTGTATGGACATGTTGGACACATATGCCATGTAGAGAACCCTCAGTATATGGACACATTGGACTCAATTACCATGCAGCTAGGTCTCTGTATATGGACATTTTGGACTCATCGGCATGTAGCTAACTCTCAGTATATGGACATGTTGGACCCATCTGCCATTTAGCTAGTACTCTGTATATGGACATGTTGGACTTCTATGCAATGTAGCTAGCTCTCCGTATATGGACACATTGGACTCATCTTCCATCTAGCTAGAACTCTGCATATGGAAATGTTGCACTATTCTGCCATGTAGCTAGCTCTGTATATGGATATTATGGACTCAGCTAGCTCTCCATATATGGACACATTGGACTCATCTTCCATCTAGCGAACCCTCATGGATATGTTGGATTGATCTGCCCAGTAGGTATCTCTCTGTATATGAACATATTACCCTTGTCTGCCATGTAGCTAATTCTCAGTATATGGAAATGTTGGACTCATCTGCCATGTAGATAACTCTGAATCTATGACACATTGGAATCATCTTCCATTTATCTAGTACTCTGTATATGGACATGTTGGACCACTCTGCTACCTACATGGCAGTTCAGTGCAACATATCCATACACAGAGATGTAGCTACATGGCAGATGAGTCCAAAATGTCCATATAGAGAGACAGCTCCATGGCAGAGTAGTGCATCATTTCCATATACATTGTTCTAGCTACATGGCAGATGAGTCCAACATGTCCATATACTGAGAGCTTGCTACAAAGCAGAGTAGTACTGCATGTCCATATATAGAGAACTAGCTACATGGCAGATGAGTCCAACATGTCCATATACTGAGAGTGAGCTACATGGCACATCAGTCCAATATGTATATATATAAAGAGAAGGCTAGCAACAAGGCTAATGAGTCCATCATGTTCATACAGAGAGAGCTGTGTACATGGCCGATGAGTCCAACATGTCCATGTGTAGAGAGCTAACTACATTGAAGATAAGTCCAACATTCCCATGCAAAAAGAGTTAGATACATGGCAGATGAGTCCAAAATGTCCATCTACAGAGAGCTAGCTACATGGCAGATCATTCCAACATATCCATGCACAGAGAACTAGCTGCATGGCAGACTAGTCTAAAATGTCCATATACAGAGAGCTAGCTATATGACAGAGTAATCCTACATGTCTCTATACAAATACTAGTTACATATCAGATGATTCCAACATGTCTGTACACTGAGAATTAGCTACACAACATATGAGTCCAACATGTGTATATATAGAGGACCAGCTACAAGGCAGATGACTCCAATATGTTCATACACAGAGAGGTGACTACATGGCTGATGAGTCCAACCTGTTCATATACTGAGAGGCTAGCTACATGTCAGGCAATTCCAGTATGTTCATATACAGAGAGCTACATACATGTCAGATCAGTCCAACATATCCATGCACAGAGATCTAGCTGCATGGCAGAGGAGTCCAAAATGTCCATATATAGAGAGCTAGCTTCATAGCAGAATAGTGCAACATTTCCATATACAGAGTTCTAACTACATGGCAGATGAGTCCAATGTGTACATATACTGAGATCTGGCAACAGGGCAGAGTAGTTCAATATATCCATATACAGAGTACTAACTATGTGGCAGATGAGTCCAACATGTCCATGTAATGTGAGTTAGTTATATGGAAGTTGAGTCCGACATGTGTATATATAGTGGACTTACTGCAAGGCAGAAGTGTCCAACATGTCCATACAGAGAAAGCTGGCTACTTTGCCGATGAGTCTAACATGTCCATATACAGAGAACTAGCTACATGGTAGACAAGTCCAATATATTCATATGCAGAGAGCTACCTACAGGGGAGATCAGTACAACATATCCATG
>NW_006409060.1:87234-89275 GCF_000296735.1 Chrysochloris asiatica | reverse complement strand
TCATATAAAGAGCTACATACATGGCAGATCAGTCCAACATATCCATGCACAGAGAGCTAGCTACATGGCAGACGAGTCCAAAATGTGCACATATAGAAAACTAGCTACATAACAGAGTAGTGCAACATTTCCATATACAGAGTTCTAGCTACATGGCAGATGAGTCCAACGTGTCCATATACTGAGATGTGGCAACAGGGAAGAGTAGTCCAACATATCCATATACAGATTACTAACTACATGGCACATGAGTCCAACATGTCCATATACTGAGAGTGAGCTACATGGCAGTTGAGTCCAACATGTGTATATATAGAGGTATAGCTACAAGGCAGAAGAGTCTAACATGTCCATACAGAGAGAATTGGCCACATGGCTGATGAGTCCAATAGGTCCATATACAGAGAACCAGCTACATGGTCGACAAGTCCAATATGTTCATATATAGAGAGCTAAATACATGGCAGATCAGTGCAACTTATCCATGCACAGCGAGGTAGCTACATGGCAGATGAGTCCAACATGTCCATATACTGAGAATAAGTTACATGGCACATCACTCCAACATGTATATATAGAGAGGGCTAGGAACAAGGCAGATGAGTACAAAATATTCATACAGAGAGAGCTGCGTACATGGCTGATGAGTCAAACTAGTCCATATATAGAGAGCTACCTACATGTCAGATCAGTCCAACATTTCTATGCACAGAGAACTAGCTTCATGGAAGACAAGTCCACAATGTCCATATACAGAGAGCTATCTTCGTGGCAGAGTAGTGAAACATTTCCATATACAGAGTTCCAGCTACATGACAGAATAGTCCAAGTTGTCCATATACAGAGTACTACCTACATGGCAGATGAGACCATATGTCCATATACTGAGTGTTAGCTACATGGCAGTTGAGTCCAACATGTGTATATACAGAGGACTAGCTACACGGAAGGTGAGTCCAACATGTTCATATACTGAGAGCTAGCTACATGGCAGAGTAGTCCAACATATCCATATACACAGTACTAGGTACATGGCTGATTAGACACAGATGTCCATATACTGAGAATTAGCTACATGGATGATTAATCCTACATATGTATATTTAGACTGTTAGCTACAAGGCAGATGAGTCCAACATGTTCATACACAGACATCTGGCTACATTGCTGATTAGTCCAACAAGTCCATATACTGAGAGCTAGCTACATGGCAGAGAATTCCAATATATTCATATATAGGGAGCTACGTACATGGCAGATTAGTCCAACATGTTCATAAAGAGACAGCTGGTTACATGCCTGAAAAGTCCAACATGTCCATATACAGAGAGTGAGCTACATGGCAGAGTAGTGAATCATTTCCATATATAGAGTTCTAGCTACATGGCAGATGAGTCCATGTTTTCCATATACTTAGGGTTATCTGTATGGCACAGTAGGCTAACATATCCATATACAGAGTATTAACTACATGGGAGATGAATCCTATATGTCCCTATACTGAGAGTTAGCTACATGCCAGATGAGGCCAATAAATGTATATTTAGATGGATAGCTACAAGAGAGATGAGTCCAACATGTTCATACAGAGAGAATTGGCTACATTGCTGATGAGCCCAACATGTTCATATACTGAGTGCTAGCTCCATGGCAGACATGTTCTATATGTTCATATACAGAGAGTTACCTACATGGCAGATAAGTACAACATACCCATGCATAAAAAGCTAGCTACATGGCAGATAAGTCCAAAATGTCTATATACCGAGAGATAGCTACATGGAAGAGTAGTCCAACATGTCCATATATAGAGTACTAGCTACATGGCAGATAAGTCCAACATGTCTATTACAGACAGCTACCTACATGGCAGAGTTGTGCAACATTTACGTATATAAATTTTTAGCTACATGACAGATGAGTCCAAAGTTTACATATAATGAGAGCAAGCTGCATGGCAGAGTTGTCCAACATGTCCACATAAACAGTACTAACTACATGGCAGATGAGTCCAACATGTGTATATATAGAGGACTAGCTA
>NW_006409060.1:86055-86597 GCF_000296735.1 Chrysochloris asiatica | reverse complement strand
CTAGCTACATGGCAGATGATTCCAACATGTATATATAGAGGGCTATTTACAATGCAGATGAGTCCAACATGTTCTTATACTGAGAGCTAGCTACAAATCAGACAAGTCCAATATGTTCATATACAGAGAGCTACCTACATGGCAGATCAATCCCACATATCCATGTACAGAAAGCTATCTACATGGCAGACTAGAACAAAATGTCCTTATACAGAGAGCTAGCTACATGGTAGAGTAATGCAACATTTCCATTATAGAGTTCTAGTTACATGGCAGATAGGTCCAACGCGTCCATATCCTGAGAGCTAGCTACATGGCAGAGTAGTCCAACATGTCCATATACAGGCTAATAGCTACATGGTAGATGAGTTCAACGTGTCCATATACAGAGAGATAGCTACATTGCAGAATAGTGTAACATTTCCATATATACAGATTTAACTACATGACAGATGAGTCCACCATATCCATATACTGTGAAATAGTTACATGATGTTGTTGTTAAGTGCCGTCGAGTCAGTTCTGACCCATAGCCACCCTGT
>NW_006409060.1:85096-85955 GCF_000296735.1 Chrysochloris asiatica | reverse complement strand
AACTGTTGACCTTAAGTTTTGCAGACCGATTTGTAACCACTACGCTACCAGAGCTACATGATAGAGTAGTCTAAAATGTCCATATACAGAGTTGTATCTGCATGGCAGAGGAGTTCAGCATGTCCATATACTGAAAGTCACCTACACTGTAGATTAATCCAACATGTGTATACATAGAGGGCTAGCTACAAGGCAGATGAGTCCAACATGTTCATACACAGATATCTAGCTACATGGCAGAGGAGTACAACAAGTCATATACTGAGAGTTATCTATGAGGAAGAGGAGTCCAACATGTGTATATTTAGAGGGCTAGCTACATGGCAGACAAGTTCAATATCTTCATATACTGAGACCTACTTACATGGCAGATCAGTCCAACTATCCATGCACAGAGAGCTTGCTTCATGGCAGACGAGTCCAAAAGGTCCATATAAAGAGAGATAGCTACATGACAGAGTAGTGCAACATTCAGAGCTCTAGCTACATCACAGATGAGTCCCACGTGTTCATATAATGAGAGCTAGCTACATGGAGGAGTAGTCCAACATATCCATACACAGAGTACTAAATTCATGGCAGATGAGTCCAACATGCTCATATACTGAGAGTTAGCTACATGGTAGATGAGTCCAACAAGTTTATATATAGAGGACTAGCTACAAGTTAGATGAGTCTAACATGTTCACACAGAGAGATCTGGGTATATGGCATATGAGTCCAACGTGTCCATATACTGAGAGGTAGCTACATGGCAGAGTAGTCCAACTTGTCAATATACAGAGGACTAACTACATGACAGATGTGTCCAACATGTCCATATATTGAAAGTTAGCTACATGGTAGATGATTCCAACTT
>NW_006409060.1:84408-84996 GCF_000296735.1 Chrysochloris asiatica | reverse complement strand
ACAGAGGACTAACTACATGACAGATGTGTCCAACATGTCCATATATTGAAAGTTAGCTACATGGTAGATGATTCCAACTTGTGTATATAGAGAGGACTAGCTGCAAGGCAGAAGAGTCCAACATGTTCCTACAGAGAGAGCTGGCTACATGGCAGATGAGTCCATCGTGTCCATATACAGAGACCTAGCTTCATGACAGACAACTCGATTATGTTCAAATACAGAGCAGAGTAGTTCAACATGTCCAGATACAGAGTAATAGCTACATGACAGATCCGTCCAACATGTCCGTATACTGACAGCTACATGGCAGATGAGTCCAATATGTGTATATAAAGAGGACTAGCTACAAGGCAGATGAGTATAACATATTCATACTGACGGAGCAAGCTACATGGCTGATGAGTCCAACATGTCCATATACTGAGAGCTAGCTACATGGCAGACAAGTCTAATATGTTCATATACAGAGAGCTACCGACATGTCCGATCAGTCCAACATATCCTTGCAGAGAGAGTTAGCTACATGACAGATGAGTTCAAAAATGTCCATATATAGAGAGCTAGTTACATGGCAGATGAGTCTAA
>NW_006409060.1:82465-84090 GCF_000296735.1 Chrysochloris asiatica | reverse complement strand
CCATATATAGAGAGCTAGTTACATGGCAGATGAGTCTAATATATCCATATACTTACAGCTACATGACACATGAGTACAACATGTGTATATTTAGAGGGTGAGCTACAAGGTAGATGAGTCCAACATGTTCATACACAGAGAGCTGGCTACATGGTTGATGAGTCCAACATGTCGATATACTGAGAACTAGCTACATGGCAGACAAGTCCAAAATGTTCATATACAGAGAGCTACCTACATGGCAGAACAGTCCAACATATCCATGCACAGAAAGCTAGCTACATGGCAGATAAGACTGAAATGTCCATATACAGAGAGTTAGCTACACGGCAGGGTAGTACAACATTTCCGTATATAGAGTTCTACCTACAATGTGAGTACAATGTGTCCATATACTTAGAACTAGCTACATGGAAGACAATTACAATATGTTCATATACAAAGGGCTAACTACATGGCAGATGAGTCCATCATGTCAATATACTGAGAGTTAGTTACATGGCAAATGAATCCAACATGTGTATATATAGAGGAGTAGTTTTAAGGCAGTTGAGTCCAACATGTTCATACAAAGAAAGCTGGCTACATGCCTGATGAATCCAACATGTCTATATACAGAAAGCTTGCTACATGGCAGACAAGTCCAATACAATCATATACAGACAGCTACCTACATGGCAGATCAGTCCAACATATCCATACACAGAGAGCTAGCTCCATGACAGATGAGTCCAAAATTACCATATACAGAGTAGTGCAACATTTCCATATACAGAGTTGTAGCTACATGGCAGATGAGTCCAACGTGTGTATATATTGAAGAGAAGCTACAAGGCAGATGAGTCCAACATGTTCATACAGAAAGAGGTGGCTACATGGTTGGAGAGTCTTACATGTCTATATACAGAGAGCTAGCTACATGGCAGACAAGTCAAATATCTTCATATAGAGAGAGCTACCTACATGGCAGATCAGTCCAAAATATCCATACACAGAGTTCTAGCTACATGGCAGATGAGTCCAACGTGTCCATTTACTGGGAGCTACCTGCATGGCAGAGTAGTACAACATGTCCATATACAGAGTAGTAGCTGCATGGCAGATGAGTACAACATATTCATATACTGAGAGTTAGTTACATAGTAGATGAGTCCAACATGTGTATATTTAGAGGGCTCGATACAAGGCAGATGAGTCCAACATGTCCATATATAGAGAGAGGTGTCTTCATGGATGATGAGTTCAACATATCCATGTACTGAGAGCTAGCTACATGGCAAACAAGTCCAATATGTTCATATACAGAGAGCTACCTACATCAGAGATCAGTCCAACATATCCATGTACAGAGAGATAGCTACATGGCTGACGAGTCAAAAATGAACATATACAGAGAGCTAGCTACATGGCAGAGTAGTGCAACATTTCCATATACAGGGGTCTAGCTACATGGCAGATGAGTCCTACGTTTCCATATACTGACAGTTAGCTATATGGTAGATGATTACAACATGTGTATATATGGAGGAGTAGATATTTGGCAGTCGATTCCAACATGTTCATACAGGGAGAGCTGGCTACATGCCTGATGAGTCCAACATGTCCATATACAGAGAGTTCTACTT
>NW_006409060.1:79280-80300 GCF_000296735.1 Chrysochloris asiatica | reverse complement strand
GATGAGTCCAACATATCCATATACAGAGAGCTAGCTACATGGCAGACACGTCAAATATCTTCATATATACAGAGCTACCTGCATGACTAATCATTCCAACATATCCATGTACAGAGAGCTAGCTACATGACAGAAGAGGCCAATATGTCCATATACAGAGAGCTGGATACATGCCAGAGTAGTGCAACATTTCCATATACTGTGTACTACCTACATAACAGATGAGTCCAATGTGTCCCTATAGAGAGAGCTAGCTACATGGCAGAGTAGTGTAACATTTCCATATACAGGGATCTAGCTACATGGAATATGAGTCCAACGTGTACATATACTGAGAGATAGCTACATGGCATATGAATCCAACATGCGTATATTTAGAGGGCTAGCTACAAGGCAGATAATTTCAACATGTTCATACCGAGAGAGCTGGCTACATGACTGATGAGTCCTAACGTGTCCATATACAGAGAGCTAGCTACCTGGCAGACTAGTCCAATGTGGTCACATACAGAGAGCTACCTACTTGGCAGATCAGTGCAACATATCCATGTATAGAGAGCTGTCTTAATGGCAGACGAGTCCAAAATGAACATATACAGAGAGCTAGCTACATGGAAGAATAGTGCAACATTTCCATATACAGTGTTCTTGCTACATAGCAGAGAGTCCAACGAGTCCATATACTGAAAGCTAGCTACATGGCAGAGTAGTCCAACATGTCCATATACAGAGTACTAGCTACATGGCAGAGGATTCCAACATGAGCATATACTAAGAATTAGCTATGTGGCAGATGAGTCCAACATGTGCATATTCAGATGGCTCGCTCTAAGGGAGATGAGGCCAAGATTTGCATACACAGAGAGCTAGCTACGTGGCAGAGTAGTGCAACATTTCCGTATACAGAGTTCTAGCTACATGGAAGATGAGTCCAACGTGTCCATGTACAGAGAGCTAGCAATATGGCAGAGTAGTGTAACATTTCCATATACAGAGTTCTAGCTACATGGCAGATGAGTC
>NW_006409060.1:75382-78485 GCF_000296735.1 Chrysochloris asiatica | reverse complement strand
TAGCTACATGGCAGACAAGTCCAATATCTTCATATACAGAGAGCTACCTACTTAACTGATCAGTCCAACATATTCATGCAAAGAGAGTTAGCTACATGGCAGATGACTCTAAAATGTCCATATACAGAGACCTAGCTACATTGCAGGGTAGTGCAACATTTCCATATACAGAGGTCTAGCTACATGGCAGACGAGTCCAAAGTGCAAGCTACAAGGCAGATAGTTCCAACATGTTCATACAGAGAGTGCTTGCTGCATGGCTGATGAGTCCAACATGTCCATTTACAGAGAGCTAGCTTCATGGCCGACAATTGCTATATCTTCAAATACAGAGTGCTACCTACTTTGCAAATCACTCCAACATATCGTTTTACAGATAGCGAGCTCCATGGAAGACCAATCCAAAATGTCCATATGCAGAGAGTTAGCTACATGGCAAAGGAGTGCAACATTTCCATACAAAGAGTTTTAGCTACATGGCAGAGAAGTCCAACGTGTCCATATACTGAGATCTACATACATGGCACAGTAATACAACATGCCCTTATACAGAGTACTAGGTACATGGCAGATGAGTCCAACATGTCCATATACTGAGAGTTAGCTACATGGCACCTGATTCCAACATGTTCATACACAAAGAGCTGGCTACATGGCTGATGAGTCCAACATGTCCATACGCAGAAAGCTAGATACATGGCAGACAAGTACAATATCTTCATATATACAGAGCTAACTACATGTCTGATCATTCCAACATATCCATATACAGAGAGCTAGCTACATAACAGACGAAGCAAATATGTCCATATACAGAGAGCTGGATACATGGCAGAGTAGTGAACATTTCCATATACAGGGTACTAGCTACAGGACAGATGAGTCTAATGTGTCCATATAGAAAGAGCTAGCTACATGACAGAATAATGCAACATTGACATATGCAGAGTTCTAGCTACATGGCAGATAAGTCCAATATGTCCATATACTGAGAGCTAGCTACATGGCAGAGTAGTCCAGCATGTCCATATACAGACTATTAGCTACATGGCAGATGAGTCAAACGTGCCCTTATGCTGAGAGCCAGCTACATGGCAGATGAATCCAACCTGTGTATATTTAGAGGGCTCGATACAAGGCAGATGAGGCCAACAAGTTCATACACTGAAAGCTGGGTACATGGCTGATGAGTCACACATGTCCATATACAGAGAACTAGCTACATGGCAGAATACTGTAACATTTACACATACAGATTTCTAGCTACATGGCAGATGAGTCCAACGTGCCCATATTCTGAGAGCTAGCTACATGGCAGAGTTGTCCAGCATGTCCATATAAAGAGAATGAGCTACACAACAGATGAGTGCAATATGTCCATAAACTGACAGTTAGCTACATGGTAGATGAGTCCTACATGTGTATATTTAGAGGGCTAGATACAAGGCTGATTAGACCAACATGTTCTTACAGAGAGATCTGGCTATCTGGCTGATGAGTCCAACTTGTCCATATACTGACAGCTAGCTACATGGCAGACAAGTCCAATATCTTCATATACAGAGAGCTATCTACATGGCAGATCAGTCCAACATATTCATGTACAGAGTGCTAGCTACATGGCAGACACGTCCAAAATGTCCGTATAAAGACAGAAAGCTATATGGCAGAGTTGTCCAACATTTCCATAGACAGGGTTCTATCTACATGGCAGATAACTTCATCGTGTCCATATACTGAGAGTTAACTACATGGCAGAGTAGTCCAACATGTCTATATACAGAGTTCTAGATACATGGCACATGGGTCCAACGTGTCCATATACAGACAGCTAGCTACATTGCAGAGTCGCACACCATTTCCATATACAGATTTCTAGCTACATGGCAGAGGAGCCCAATGTGTCCATATACTTAAAGATAGCTACTTGACAGAGTACTCCAACATGTCCATAATCAGAGTTCTATCTACATGGCAAGTGAGTCAAATGTGTCCATACACTGAGAGTTAGCTCTATTCCAGAGTAGTCCAACATGTCCATATACAGAGTACTAATTACATGGCAGATAAGTCCAACATGTGTATATTTAGAGGGCTAAATATATGGCAGCCAAGTCCAATATCTTCATATACAGAGAGCTACCAACATAGCAGATCAGTCCAACATATCCATGTAGAGAGAGCTAGCTACATGGCAGATGACTCCAACGTGTCCATGTTGATAGAGAGAGCTACATGGCAGAGTTTTGCAACATTTCCATATACAAATTTCTAGCTACATGGCAGATGACTCTAACAAGTTCATACACTGAGAGCTAGTTACAGGGCAGAGTAGTCCAACATGTCCATATACAGAGAACTAGCTACATGGCAGATGAGTCCAACATGTCCATATACTGAGAGTTAGCTACATGGCACATGAGTCCAGCATGTGTTTATATAGAGGAGAAGATGAGTCCAACCTGTTTATACACTGAGAGCTGGCTACATGGCTGATGATTCCAACATGTCCTTATACTGAGAGCTACTACATGGCAGACAAGTCCAATATGTCGATATACAGAGAGCTGCCTACATCTCAGACCAGTCCAACATATCCATGTACAGAGAGATAGCTACATGGCAGACGAGTTCAAAACGTTCATATACAGAGAGCTAGCATCATGACAGACTAGTGCAACATGTCAATATACAGAGTTCTAGCTACATGGCAGATGAATCTAACGTGTCCATATACTGGGAGCTAGCTACATGGTAGAGTAGAGCAACATTTCCATAAACAGGCTTCTAGCTACATGGCAGATGAGTCCAACGTGTCCATATACTGAGAGCTAGCTTTATGGCCAAGTAGTCCAACATGTCCATATAAATATTTCTAGCTATATGGCAGGTGAATCCAACGTGTCCACATAAAGAGAGCTAGCTACATTGCAGACTAGTGCAAAATTTCCATATACAGAGTTCTAGCTACATGACAGATGAGTCCAACATGTCCATATACTGAGAGCTACCTACATGGCAGAGTAGTCCAACATGTCCATATACAGAGTTCTAGCTACATGGCAGATGAGTCCAACATGTCCATATACTGAGAGTTAGCTAC
>NW_006409060.1:73159-74397 GCF_000296735.1 Chrysochloris asiatica | reverse complement strand
CATATCCATGTACAGAAAGCTAGCTACATGGCAGACGAGTCCAAAGTGTTCATATACATAGAGCTAGTTTCATAGCAGAGTAGTTCAACATTTCCTCATATAGAGTTCTAGCTACCTGGCAGAGGAGTCCAACTTGTCCATATACTGAGATCTAGCTACATGGCAGAGTACTGCAACATTTCCATATACAGGGTTGTATTTCCATGGCAGGTGACTCCAACGTGTCCATATACTGAGAGTTAGTTTCATGGCAGAAAAGTCCAACATGTCCATATACAAATTTCTAACTACATGGCAGATGAGTCTCACATATCCATGCACAGAGAGCTAGCTACATTTCAGAGTAGTGCAACATTTTCATAAATAGAGTTCTAGCTACATGGCAGATGAGTTCAACATGTTCATATACTGTGAGCTAGTTGTATGGCAGAGTACTCCATCATGTCCATATACAGAATTCTAGCTACATAGCAGATAAGTCCAATGGGTCCATATATTGAAAGTTAGCTATATGGCAGAGTAGTCCAACATGTCTATATACAGAGTTTTATGTCCATGGCTGATGAGTCCAAAGTGTGCATATACTGAGAGTTAGCTACATGGCAGATGAGTCTGACATGTGCATATTAGAGGGCTCAAAAGAAGGCAGATGAGTCAAACATGTTCATATTCAGAGAGCTGGCTACATGGCTGACGAGTTCAACATGTCCATATACTGAGAGCTAGCTACATGGAAGACAAGTCCTATATGTTCACATATAGAAAGCTACGTGCATCGCAGATCATTCCAACATATCCGTGTACAGAGAGATAACTTCTTAGCAGATGAGTACAAAATATACATATACAAAGAACTAGCTACATGGCAGAGTACTGCATCATTTCCATATACAAAGTTCTAGCTACATGACAGATGAGTCCAACATGTCCATATACTGAGAGTTATCTACTTTTCAGATGAGTCCAATATGTGTATATTTAGAGGGATAGCTACAAGGCAGTTGAGTCCAACATGTTCATACACAGAGAGCTGGGCACATGGCAGGTGAGTTCTACATGTCCATATACTGATTGTTAGCTTCGTGGCAGATGAGTCCGACATGCGTATATTTAGAGAGCTAACTACATGGCAGACAAGTCCAATATCTTCATACACAGAGAGCGACCCACATAGTAGATCAGTCAATTATATACATGTACAGAGAGGTAGCTACTTGTCAGATGAGTCTAAAATGTCC
>NW_006409060.1:70555-71714 GCF_000296735.1 Chrysochloris asiatica | reverse complement strand
AGAGTAGTACAACATTTCAATACACAGAGTTCTGGCTAAATGTCAGATTAGTCCAGCATGTCCATATACTGAGAGCTGGCAACATGGCAGAGTAGTCCACATGTCCATATACAGAATACTAGCTACGTGGCAGAAGAGTCCAACATATCCACAACTGACAGTTTGCTTCAAGGCAGATGAGTACAACACGTTTATACAGTGAGAGCAGGCTACAAAGCAGATCAGTCCAACATATCCATGAACTGAGAGTTAGCTACATGACAGATAATTCCAATATGTTCATATACAAAGAGCCATTGAGAAGACATATCAGTCCAACATATCCATGCACAGAGAGGTAGCTACATGACAGATGAGTCCAAAATGTCCACATACAGAGAGCTAGCTACATGGCAGAGTAGTGCATCATTTCCAAATACAGAACTCTAGCTACATGTCAGATGAATTCAACTTGTCCAAATAGTGGGTGCTAGCTACATGACAGAGTAGTCCAAAATGTCCCTATAGAGAGTACTAGCTACATGGCAAATGAGTCCAACACGTCTGTATACTGATAATTAGCTACATGACATATGAGTCCAACATGTGTATATATAGAGGAATAGCTACATGGCAGACAAGTCCAATATGTTCATACACAGAGAGCTACCTACAAGGCAGATAAGTACAACATATCCATGCACAGAGAGCTAGCTACATGGCATATGAGTCCAAAATGTCCATATAGAGAGAGCTAGCTACAGAGCAGAGTAGTGCAACATTTCCTTATACAGAGTTCTAGCTACATGGCAGAAGAGTCCAATGTGTCCATATACTGAGATCTGGCAACAAGGCAGAGTAGTCCAACATATCCATATACAGAGTACTAACTACATGGCAGATGAGTCCAACACGTCCATATACTGAGAGTTAGCTACATGGAAGTTGAGTCCAACATGTGTATATATAAAGGACAAGCTACAAGTCAGAAGAGTCCAACATGTCCATACAAAGAGAGCTGGCTACATTGCCGATGAGTCCAACATGTCTACATACAGAAAACTAGCCACATGGTAGACAAGTCCAATATGTTCATATATAGAGAGCTACCTACAGGGCAGATCAGTGCAACATATCCATGCACAGAGAGGTAGCTACATGGCAGACAAGTCCACAATGT
>NW_006409060.1:68947-69960 GCF_000296735.1 Chrysochloris asiatica | reverse complement strand
AATGTCCATATACAGAGAGCTAGCTACAAGGCAGAGTAGTGCAACATTTCCATATACAGAGTTCTATCTACATAGCAGATGAGTCCAACATGTTCATATACTGAGAGCTAGCAACATGGCATAGTAGTCCATCATGTCCATATACAGAGTACTAGCACATTGCAGAAGAGTCAATCATGTCCATAAACTGACAGTTTGCCACTTGGCAGATTAATCCAACATGTGTATATATAGAGGACTAGGTACAAGGCGGAGGAGTTTAACATGTTCATACAATGAGAGCAGGCTATAAAGCAGATCAGTCCAATATATCCATTTACTGAGAGCTAGTTACAAGGCAGATAATTCCAACATGTCCATATACAAAGAACTAGCTACATGGCAGTAGAGTCCAACATATTCATATACTGAGAGCTAGCAACATGGCAGAGTAGTCCATCATGTCCATATACAGAGTACTAGCACATTGCAGAAGAGTCAATCATGTCCATAAACTGACAGTTTACTACTTGGCAGATGAGTCCAACATGTGTATATATAGAGGACTAGCTACAATGCAGATGAGTCCAACATGTTCATACAGAGAGAGCAGGCTACAAAGCAGAGCAGTTCAATGTATCCATGTACCGAGAGCTAGCTACCTGGCAGACAATTGCAAAATTTCCATATACATGGCAGAGTAGTGCAACTTTTCCTTATACAGAGTTCTAGCTACATGTCAGGTGAGTCAAACATGTGCATATTCTGAGAGCTAGCTACATGGCAGACAAACCCAATATGTTAATATACAGAGAGCTAACTACATGGCAGATCAGTCAAACATATCCATTTACAGAAAGTTGCTACATGACAGATCAGTCCAACATGTCTGTATAGTTATAATTAGCTACATGTCAGATGAGTCCAAAATGTGCAAATATAGAGGAATAGCTACAAGGCAGATGAGTCCAACATGTTCATACAGAGAGAGCTGCCTACATGGTTGATTTGTCCAATATGGCCATATACAGAGA
>NW_006409060.1:64261-68172 GCF_000296735.1 Chrysochloris asiatica | reverse complement strand
TTTACAGAAAGTAGCTACATGGCAGACAAGTCCAAAATGTCCACATACAAAGAGCTAGCTACATGGCAGAATAGTGCAATATTTCCATACACAAAGTTCTAGCTACTTGGCAGATGAGTCCAACGTGTCCATATACATAGAATTAACTACATGGCAGAGTAGTGCAACATTTCCATATACAGAGTTCTAGCTATATGGCAGATGAGTCCAACATGTCTATATACTGAGAGGTAGTTACATGGCAGGGTAGTACAACATGTACATATACAGCGTACTAGCCAGATGTCAGATGAGTCCAACAGTGTATATATAGGGGACTAGCTACAAGTAAGACGAGTCCAACTTATTCATATAGAGAGAGCTAGCTACATGGCTGATGAGTCCAACATATCCATATACAGAGAGTAAGCTACATGGCAGAGTAGTGCAACATTTCAATATACAGAGTTCTAGCTACATGGCAGATGAATCCAACGTTTCCATATACTGAGAGCTAGCAACATGTTGTGGTAGTCCACCATGTTCATATATAGATTACTAGCTACAAGGCAGATGAGTCCAACATGTTCATACAAAGAGAGATGGCTATATGGCTGACGAGTCCAACATGTCCATATACAGAGAGCTTGCTACATGGCAGAGTAGTCCAACATGTCCATATACAGAGTTGTAGCTACATGGTCGACGAGTCCAAAATGTCCATATACAGAGAGTAAGCTACATGGCAGAGTAGTGCAACATTTCCATATACAGAGTTTTAGCTAGATGGCATATGAGTCAAACGTGACCATATACTGAGAGCTAACTACATGTCAGAGTAGTGCAATATTTCCATATACAGAGTTTTAGCTAGATGGCATATAAGTCAAACGTGACCATATACTGAGAGCTAGCTACATGTCAGAGTAGTCCAAGATGTCCAAATACATAGTAATACCTACATGGCAGATGACTCCAACATGTCCATATACAGAGAGCTAGCTTCATGGCAGACAAGTCCAATATGTTCATATACAGGGAGATATCGACATGACAGATCATTCCATCATATCCATGCACAGAGATCTAGCTACATGCCAGACAAGTACAAAATGTTCTTATACAGAGAGCTAGCTACATGGCAGAGTAGTGCAAGATTTCCATATACAGAGTTCTAGCTACATGGCAGATGAGTTCAACGTGTGCATAGCAACAAGACAGAGTAGTCCAATATGACCATGTACGGAGCTAGCAACAAGACAGAGTAGTCCAATATGTCCATGTACGGAGCTATAGCAACATGGCAGATGAGTCCTACGTGTCTATATACTGAGAGCTTCATGGGAGATGAGTCCAACATGCGTATATGTAGAGAGCTAGCTATAAGGCAGATGAGTCCAACTTGTTCATACACAGAGAGCTGGCTACATGGCAGATCAGTCCAACTTGTTCATATACTGGAAGTTAGCTACGTACCAGATGAGTCCAACATATGAATATTTAGAGGGCTAGGTACATAGCAGAAAAGCCCAACATCTTCATATACAGAGAGCTAACTACATAGCAGATCAGTCCATCATATCCATGTACAGAGTGCTAGCTACATGGCAGACAAGAACAAAATGTTCATACACAGAGAGCTAGCTACATGGCAGAGTAGTGCAACATTTCCAAATACAACTAGAACTCCGTATATGGACATGTTTAACTACTTTGCCATGTAACTAGCTAACTACATGGCAGAGTTGTCCAACATGTCCATATATAGAATATAAGCAAATGGCAGATGAGCCCAACCTCTCCATATACTGAGAGTTAACTACATGGCAGATTTGTCCAACATGTCCAAATACTGAGAGTTAACTACATTGCAGATCAGTTCAAAATGTACATATACTGAGATTTAGTTACATGGCAGATGAGTCCAACATGAGTATATAGAGGAATAGTTACAAGGTAGATTAGTCCAACATGTTCATCCAAAGAGAGATGGCTACATGACTGATGAGTCCAACATATCCATATACAGAGAGCTAGCTACATGGAAGACAAGTTCAATATGTTCATATACAGGGAACTACCTACATGGCAGATCAGTCCAACCTATCCATGTACTGAGATCTAGCTACATGAAAAATGAGTCCAAAATGTCCATATACAGAGAGCTAGCTACATGGTAGATGAGCCCAACATGTCCACATACTAAGAGTTAGCTACATGGTAGATGAGTCCAACATGTGTATATATAGAAGACTAGCTACAAGGCACATGATTCCAATATGTTCCTACAGAGAGAGCTGGCTACATGGCTGATGAGTCCAACATGTCCATATATAGAGAGGTAGCTACATCAGAGATGAGTCCAATATGTTCATATACAGAGAGCTAACTACATGACAGATCATTCCAACATATCCATGCTCAGAGAGCTAGTTACATGGCAGTCGAGTCCATAATATCCATATAGAGAGAGGTAGCTACATGGCAGAATAGTGTTACATTTCCCTATAGAGTTTCTAGCTTCATGGCATATGAGTCCAACTTGTCCATATACTGAGACTTAGGTTCATGTTAGATGAGTTCAGCATTTGTTTATATAGAGACTAGCTATAAGGAAGGTGAGCCCAACATGTCCATACAGAGAGATATGGCTACATGGCTGATGAGTCCAACATGTCATGTACTGATAGTTAGCTACATAAAAGCCAAGAAAAATATGTTCACATACAGGGAGCTACTAACATGGCATGTCAGTCTAACAAATCCATACATGGCCAATGAGTCTAAAATGTCCATATACAGAGAGCTAGCTACATGGCAGATGATCCCAATGTGTCCATATACTCAGAGTTTGCTACATGGCAGATGAATCTATCATGTGAATATATAGAGCACTAGCTACAAGGCAGATGAATCCAATATGTTCATACAGAGAGAGCTGGCTATATGGCTGATGAGTCCAACCTGTCCATATACAGAGAGCTAGCTACATGGCAGAGTAGTGAAACATTTGCATATACAGAGTTCTAGTTACATGGCAGATGACTCCAACTTGTCCACATTCTGAGAGTAAGCTACATGGCAGACGACTCCAAAATGTCCATATACAGAGTACTAGGTACATGACAGAGGACTGCAACGTTTCCATATACGGAAAGATAGTTGCATGGCAGAGTAGTCCAACATGTCCACATACAGAGTTCTAGATACATGGCAGATGAGTCCAATATGTCCATATACTGAGAGCTAGCTACATGGTAGAGTAGTCCAATATATCCATATACAGGGTACTAGCTAAATGGCAGATGAATCCAACATGTCCATAAACTGAGAGTTATTTACATGGCAGATGAGTCCAACAAGTATATATAAGGAGACTAGCTACAAGGTAGATGTGTCCAACATGTTCATACACAGGGAGCTGGCTACATGGCTCATGTGACCAACATGTCCATATATAGAGAGCTAGCTACATAGCAGACAAGTCCATTATGTTCATATACAGAGAACGACCTGTATAACAAATCAGCCCAACATATCCATGCACAGAGAGCTAGCTAAATGCCAGAGTAGTTCAACATTTCCATATACAGAGATTTACCTACATGGGCGATGACTCCAATGTGTCCATATACTGATACCTAACTACATGGCAGAGTTGTCCAACATGTCCATATATAGAATATAAGCAAATGGCAGATGAGCCCAACCTCTCCATACACTGAGAGTTAGATACATGGCAGATTAGCCCAACATGTCCAAATACTGAGCGTTAGCTACATTGCAGATCAATTCAAAATGTACATATACTGAGATTTAGCTACATGCAGATGAGTTCTACATGTGTATATGGAGGAAAAGTTGCAAGGTAGATTAGTCCAACATGTTCATCCAAAGAGAGATGGCTATGTGACTGATGAGTCCAACATATC
>NW_006409060.1:61068-62580 GCF_000296735.1 Chrysochloris asiatica | reverse complement strand
TAGCTACATGGCAGAGTAGTGCACCATTTCCAACTACAGAGTTCTAGCTACATGGCAGATGAGTCCAACTTGTCCACATACTGACAGTTAGCTACATGGCAGACGACTCGAAAATGTCCATATATAGAGTTCTAGCTACATGGCAGAGTAGTGTAACATTTCCATTTACAGATTTTTAGCTATATGTCAGATGAGTCCAACATGTCCATATACTGAGAGTTAGGTACATGGTAGATGAAACGAACTTGTGTATATATAGAAGACTAGCTACAATGCAGATGAGTCCAACATATTCTTAGAGAGAGAGCTGGCTACATGGCTCATGAGACCAACACATCCATATGCAGAGAGCTAGCTACATGACAGACTAGTCCAATATGTTCACTTACAGAGAGGTACCTACATGGCAGATAAGTCCAACATATCCATGCCCAGAGATCTAGCTTCATGGCAGATGAGTCCAAAATGTCCAAATACAGAGAGTTAGCTAAATGGCAGAGTAGTGCAATATTTCCAATTACAGAGTTTTAGCTACATGGCAGATGAGTCCAATGTGCCCATATACTGAGAGCTAGCTACATGGCAGAGTAGTCCAACATATCCATATAAAGTGTATTAGCCACATGGCAGATGAGTCCAATGTTTCCATATACTTTGATTTAACTACATGGTAAATGAGTCCAACGTGTCCATATATTGAGAGGTAGCTACATGGTAGATGAGTCCAACATGTGTATATATAGAGGACTATCTGCAAGGCAGATGAGTCCAACATGTTCATACAGAGAGAGCTGGCTACATCGCTGATGAGTCCAACATGTCCATATGCAGAAAGCTAGCTACGTGGCAGATACATCCAATATGTTCATATACAGGGAGCTACCTACATGGCAGATAAGTCCAAAATATCCATGCAAAGAGAGTTATCTTCATAGCTGATGTGTCCAAAATGTCCATATACAGAGAGCTAGCTACATGGCAATGTAGTCCAACATGTCCTTATACAGTGTACTAGCTAGAAGGCAGATGAGTTCAACATGTGTATATATAGAGGACTAGCTAAAAAACAGATGAGTTCAACATGTTCATATATAGTGAGAAACTACATGGCTAAGGATTCTAACATGTCCATGTACAGAAGACTAGCTACATGGCAGACAAGTCCAATACATTAATATAAAGATAGCTACCTACATGACAAATCAGTCCATCATATCCATGCACAGAGAGCTAGCTACATGGCAGATGAGTCCCAAATGTCCATATACAGAGACCTAGCTCCATGTCAGACAATTCCAATATGTTCATAAACGGAGATCTACCTACATGGAAGCTCAGTGAAACATATCCATGCACAGCGAGCTAGCTACATGGCAGAAGGGTGCAAAATGTCCAAAAACAGAGAGCTAGCTCAATTGGCAAATAGTGCAAAATTTCCATTTACAGAATTCTAGCTACATGGCAGATGAGTCCAACGTGTCCATACACAGAGAGCTAGCTACATGGCAGATG
>NW_006409060.1:57970-58623 GCF_000296735.1 Chrysochloris asiatica | reverse complement strand
GACAGATGAGTCCAAAATGTCCATATAGAGAAAGCTAGCTACATAGCAGAGTAGTGGAACATTTCCATATAGAGTTCTAGCTACATAGCAGATGATTCCAACCTGTCTATATATTTAGAGCTAGTTGCATGGCAGAATAGTCCAACATGTCAATATACAGAATATTAGCTATATGGCAGATGAGTCCAACAAGTCCATATACTGTGAGCTACATGGCAGATAAGTCCAAGATGTGTATATATAGTGAACTAGCTACAAGGAAGATGAGTCCAACATCTTCATACAGAGAAAGCTGGCTACATGGCTGAGGAGTTCAACATATCCATTCACAGAGAGCTAGCTACATGGCAGACATGTCAATATGTTCATAGAGAGAGATGCCTACATGGCTGATCAGTACAATACATCCAAGCACAGAGAGCTATCGACATGGCAGATGAATCCAAAATGTCCATATACAGAGAGCTAGACACATGGCAGAATTTTGCAGCATTTCCATATACAGAGTTCTAACCACATGGCAGATGAGTCCAACATTTCCATATACAGAGAGCTACAAGACAGTAGAGTCCAGTATGTTCATACAAAGAGAGCTGGCTACAAGGCAGATGATTCCAACATGTCCATATACAGAGAAATAGCTACATGGCAGA
>NW_006409060.1:54194-54740 GCF_000296735.1 Chrysochloris asiatica | reverse complement strand
GTCAATATACTGAGAGTTAGTTACATAACAAATGAGCCCAACATGTGTATATATAGAGGAGTAGCTACAAGGCAGTTGAGTGCAACATGTTCATACAGACAGAGCTGGCTACATGCCTGATGAGTCCAACATGTCCATATACAGAAAGCTTGCTACATTGCAGACAAGTCCAATATGATCATATACAGAGAGCTATCTACTTGGCAGATCAGTCCAACATATCCATGCACAGAGAGCTAGCTAAATGTCAGATGAGTCCAAATTTACCATGTACAGAGAGCTAGTTCATGGCAGAATACTGCAACATTTCCATATACAGAGTTGTAGCTACATGGCAGATGAGTCCAACATGTTCATACAGAAAGAGGTGGCTACATGGTTAGAGAGTCGAACATGTCCATACATAGGGAGCTAGCTACATGACAGACAAGTCCAATATGTTCATATAGAGAGCGCTACCTACATGGCAGATCAGTCCAACATATCCATGCACAGAGTTCTAGCTACATTGCAGATTAGTCCAACGTGTCCATATACTGACAGCTA
>NW_006409060.1:52533-53079 GCF_000296735.1 Chrysochloris asiatica | reverse complement strand
GATGAGTCCAACATGTGCATATACTGAGAGTTAGGTACATGGCAGATGAGTCTAACATGTGTATATTTACAGGGCTAACTAGAAGGCAGATGAGTCCCACATATTCTTATACAGAGAACTGGTTACATGGCTGATGAGTACACCATGTGCATATCCTGAAAGCCCTCTGTATGGCAGACAAGTCCTATATGTTCATGTACAGACAGCTACCTACATGCAGATCAGTCCAACATATCCATGTGCAGAGAAATGCCTGCATGGCATACGAGTCCAAAATGTACATATACAGACAGCAAACCACATGGCAGAGGAGTGCAACATTTCCATATACAGAGTTCAAGCTACATGGCAAATGAGTCCAATGTTTCCATATACAGAGAGCTTGCTACAGGCAGAGTAGTGCAATATTATCATATACAGGGATCTAGCTATTTGGCATATGAGTCCACATGTACATTTACTGAGAGTTATCTGCTTTTCAGATGAGTCCAACATGTTTATATTTAGAGGGCTAGCTACATGACAGATAAGTCCAATATCTTCATA
>NW_006409060.1:46259-52433 GCF_000296735.1 Chrysochloris asiatica | reverse complement strand
AGATAAGTCCAATATCTTCATATACAGAGAGCTGGCTACATGGCTGATGAGTCCAACATGTCCATATCCTGAGAGCGAGCTACATGGCAGACAGGTCCTATATGTTCATATACAGAGAGGTATCTAAATGGCAGATCAGTCCAATATATCCGTGTACAGAGAGATAGCTACATGGCAGGGTAGTGCAACATTTCCATATACAGAGTTTTAGCTGCATGGCAGATGAGTCCAACATGTCCATATACTGAGATGTAGCTACATGGCAGATGAGTCCAAAATGTGTATATTTACAGGGCTTGCTACAAGGCAAATTAGTCCAACATGTTCACACTCAGAGAGCTGTCTAAGTGGCTGAGGAGTCTAACATGTCCATATGCAGAGAGCTAGCTACATGGCCGAGAAGTCCAATATGTTCATATACAGAGAGCTACCTACATGGCAGATCAGTCCAACATATCCATGTACAGAAACCAAGCTACGTGGCAAATGAATCCAAAATGTACATATATAGAGAGATAGCTACATGGCAGTGTAGTGAAACATTTTCATATACAGAGTTCTATCTACATGGCAGATGAGTCCAACGTGTCTGGATACTGAGAGTTAGCAACATGGCAGAGTAGTCCAACATGTCCACATACAGAGTACTAGCTACATGGCAGATGTGTACAACGTGTCCATATACAGAGAGCTAGCTACATTGCAGAGTACTGCAACATTTCCCAACACAGAGTTCTAGCTAGATGGCAGATGAGGCCAAAGTGTCCATATTCTGAGAGCTAGCTGCATGACAAAGTAGTCCAACATGTCTATATACAGAGTACTAGCTACATGGCTGACGAGTCCAACATGTGCATATACTGAGATTTAGCTACATGGCAGTTGTGTCTAACATGTGTATATTTAGAGGGCTTGCTAGAAGGCAGATGAGTCCAACTTGTTCATATACAGAGAGCTGGCTACATGGTTGATGAGTCCAACATGTCCATATACTGAGAGCTAACTATGTGGCAGACAAGTCCTATATGTTCATATAAAGAGAGCTACCTACATGGCAGAGCAGTCCAACATATCCATGTACAGAGAGATAGCTACATGGCAGAAGATTCCAAAATGTACATATACAGAGAGCTAGCTGCATGCAGAGTAGTGCAACATTTCCATATACATAGTTCTAGCTACATGGAAGATGAGTCCAACATGTCCATATACTGAGAGTTAGCTACGTGTCAAATGAGAGCAACATGTGCCTATTTAGAGGCTTGGATACATGGCAGATGAGTCCTACATGTTCATAACAGAGATCTGGCTACATGGCTGATGATTTCAACATGTCCTTATACTTAGAGCTAGCTACGTGGCAGATGAATTCAACATGTGTATATTTAGAGGGCTACCTACATGGCAGATGAGTCCAACGTGTCCATATATTGAGAGTTAGCTACATGAAAGTGTAGTCCAACATGCACATATACAGATTTCTACCTACATGGCAGATGGGTCCAATGTGTCCGTACACAGAGAGCCAGCTACATTTCAGAGTAGTGCAACATTTTCATTAACAGAATTCGGGCTACGTGGCAGATGAGTCCAATGTGTCCATATACTGTGAGCTAGTTGCATGGCAGAGTAGTCCAACATGTCCATATACAGAGTATTATGTACATGAGTCCAACATGTGCATATACTGAGAGTTAGCTACATGGCAGAGGAGGCTAACATGTGCCTTTGAAAGAAGGCACATGAGTCCAACATATTCATATACAGAGAGCTGGCTGCATGGCTGATGAGTCCAACTTGTCCATATCCTGAGAGCTACCTACATGGCAGTCAAGTCTTATATGTTCTTATGCATAGAGCTACCTAAATGGCAGACCAATCCAACATATCCATGTACAGAGAGATAGCTTCATGGCAGACGAGTCCAAAATGTACATATACAGAGAGCTAGCTACATGGCAGAGTACTGCAACATTTCCATATACAGAGTTCTACCTAAATGGCAGATGAGTCCAAAGTGTGCATATAGAGAGAGCTAGCTACATGACAGAGTAGTCCAACATGTCCATATACCGAGAGTTACCTACTTTTCAGATGAGTCCAATATGTGTATATTTAGAGCCCTAGCTACAAGGCAGATGAGTACAACATGTTCATACACAGAGAGCTGGCTACATGGCAGATGAGTCCAACATGTCCATATATGGATTGCTAGCTACGTGGCAGATGAGTCCAACATGTGTATATTTAGAGGGCTAGCAGACAAGTCCAATATTTTCATACACAGAGAGCTACCCACAAAGCAGATAAGTCCATCATATCCATGTACAGAAAGATAGCTATATGGCAGATTAGTCTAAAATGTACATATACAGAGAGCTAGCTACATGGCAGAGTTGTGCAACATTTCCATATACAGAGTTCTAACTACATGGAATATAAGTCCAGCGTATCCATGTACAGAGAGTTAGCCACATGGCAGAGTAGTGCAACATTTCCATATACAGAGTTCTAGCTACGTGGCAGATGAGTCAAACGTGTCCATATACTGAGAGCTAACCACATGGCAGATGAATCCAAAATGTGTATATTTGGATGGCTAGCTATATGGCAGATGAGTCCAATATGTTCATACAGAGAGAGTCCGTTACATGGCTGATGAGTCCAACATGTCCATATACAGAGAACTAGCTACATGGCAGACAAGTCCAATATCTTCATAAACAGAGAGCTACCTACCTGTAGGTCAATCCAACATATCCATGTACAGAGAGCTAACTACATGGCAGACGAGTCCAAAATACCCATACACAGAGGGCTTGCGACATGGCAGAAAAGTGCATCATTTCCATATACAGAGTTCTAGCTACATGGCAGATGAGTCCAATGTGTCCATATACTGAGAGCTAGCTACATGACAGAGTAGTCCAACATGTCCACATACAGAGTACTAGCTACATGGCAGATGAGTCCAACATGTACATATACTGTGAGTTAGCTACATACAGATGACTCCAACATGTGTATATTTAGAGCACTCGCTACAAAGCAGATGAGTCCAACATGTCCATATACAGAGAGCTAGCTACATGGCAGTCAAGTCCAATATGTTCATATACAGAGAGCTACCTACATGACAGATTAGTCCAACATATCCATGTACAGAGAGCTTGCTAAATGGCAGATGAGTCCAAAATGTACATAAATAGAGAGATAGCTACATGACAGAGTAGTGCAAAATTTCCATATACAGAGTTCTAGCTACATGGCAAATGAGTCCATCGTGTCCATATGCTGAGAGTTAGCTACATGGCAGAGTAGTACAACATGTTCATATACAGGTTGTATCTCCATGGCAGGTGAGTCCAACATGTCCATATACTGAGAGTTAGCTATATGGCAAAGTAATCTAACATATCCTTATACAGAGTTCTAGCTACATGGCAGATGAGTCCAACGTGTCCATATATACAGAGCTAGCAACATTGCAGAGTAGTGCAACATTTTCACATACAGAGTTATAGCTACGTGACAGATGAGTCCAAAGTGTCCATATACTGAGAGCTAGCTGCATGGCAGAGTAGTCCATCATGTCCATTTACAGAATTCTAGCTACATGGTAGATGAGTCCAACATGTCCAAATACTGAGAGTTTGCTATATGGCAGAGTAGTCCAACATGTACACATACAGAGTACTAGGTACATGGCTGATGAGTCCAACATGTGCATATACTGAGAGTTAGCTACATGGCAGATGAGTCTAACATGTGTATATTTACAGAGCTAACTAGAAGGCAGATCAATCCAACATGTCCATATACAGAGTACTAGCTACATGGCAGAGGAGTCCAACATGTGTATATTTACAGAGCTAACTAGAAGGCAGATCAATCCAACATGTCCATATACAGAGTACTAGCTACATGGCAGAGGAGTCCAACATGTGTATATTTACAGAGCTAACTAGAAGGCAGATGAGTTCCACATGTTCATATACAGAGAACTGGCTACATGGCTGATGAGTCCATCATGTTCATATCCTGAAAGCCCTCTGTATGGCAGACAAGTCCTATATGTTCATGTACAAACAGCTACCTACATGCAGATCAGTCCAACATATCCATGTGCAGAGAAATAGCTACATGGCATACGAGTCCAAAATGTACATATACAGAGAGCAAACCACATGGCAGAGGAGTGCAACATTTCCATAAACAGAGTTCTAGCTACATGGCGGATGAGTCCAATGTTTCCATTTACAGAGAACTTGATACATGGCAGAGTAGTGCAACATTATCATATACAGGAATCTAGCTACATGGTATATGAGTCCACATGTACATTTACTGAGAGTAATCTGCTTTTCAGATGAGTCCAACATGTGTATATTTAGGGGGCTAGCTACAAGGCAGATGAGTTCAACCTGTTCGTACACATAGAGTTGGTAACATGGCACATGAGTCCAACATATCCATATACTGATTGTTAGCCACGTGGCAGATGAATCCAACATGTGTATATTTAGAGGGCTAGCTACATGGCAGATAAGTCCACTATCTTCATATACAGAGAGCTACCTACATAGCAGATGTGTCCAATATGTCCATATACAGAGAGTTATTTATGTGGCAGATGATTCTAATATGTCCATATACAGAGAGCTAGCAACATGGCACAGTAGTACAACATTTCCATATACAGAGTTTGAGCTACATGGCAGATGATTCCAACATGTCCATATACTGAGAGGTGGCTACATGGCAGATGAGTCCATCATGTGTATATTTAGAGGTCTAGATACAAGGTAGATTCCAACATGTTGATAAAGAAAGCGCTGACTACATGGCTGATGAGTCCAACATGTCGATATACTGAGAGCTATCTACATGGCAGACGAGTCCAAAATGTGCATATGCAGAGAAATATGTACATTTAAGAGTGTGCATAGTTTCCATATACAGAGTTCTAACTACATGGCAGATGAGTCCAAGGTGTCCTTATACTGAGAGTTAGATACATGGCAGACGAGTCCAACATGTCGATATACAGAGTACTAGCTACACGGAAGACGATTCCAACATGTCCATATACTGAGAGTTAGCTATATGGCAAATGAGTCCATCATGTTTATATTTAGATGGCTCAATACAAGACAGAGGAGTCCAACATGTTCATACACAGATAACTGGCTATGTGGCTTATGAGTCCAACATGTCCATATACCGAGAGTAAGCTACATGGCAAAAAAATCCATTACATTCATATACAGAGAGCTACCTACATGGCAAATCAGTCCAACATATCAATGTACAGAGAGTCAGCTACATGGCAGATGAATCCAAAATGTACATATATAAAGCAATAGCTACATGGCCGAGTAGTGCAACATTTCCATATATAGGGTTGTAGCTACATGTCAGATGAGTCTAACGTGTCCATATAAGAAGAGTTAGCTACATGGCAGAGTAGTCCAACATGTCCACATACAGAGTTCTAACTACATGGCAGATGAGTCCAAAGTGTCCATATACAGATAGCTAGCTACTTTTCAGAGTAGTGCAGCATTTCCATAAACAGAGTTCTAGCTACATGGCAGATGAGTCCAACGTGTCCATATTCTGAGAGCTAGCTGCATGGCAGAGTAGTATACATGTCCATATACAAAATTCTAGCTACATGGCAGATGAATCCAATGTGTTCATATACTGAAAATTAGCTATATTGCAGAGTAGTCCAACATGTCCATTTACAGAGTACTAGCTGCATGTCTGATGAGTCCAACATGTGCATATCCTGAGAGTTAGCTACATGACAGATGAGTCTAACATGTATATATTTAGAGGGCTCATTAGAAGGCAGATGAGACCAACATGTTCATATACAGAGAGCTGGTGACATGGCTGATGAGTCCAACGTGTTCATAATCTGAGAGCTAGCTACATGACAGATAATTCCTATATGTTCATATACAGAGAGCTACCCACATAGCAGATCAGTCCACCATAACCATGTACAGAAAGCTAGCTACATGGCAGATGATTCTAAAATGTCCACATACAGAGAACAAGCTATATGGCAGAGTAGTGCAACATTTACATATACAAAGTTCTAGCTACATGGAATATCAGTCCAATGTATCCATGTTCAGAGAGCTATCAATATGGCAGAGTAGT
>NW_006409060.1:43451-44618 GCF_000296735.1 Chrysochloris asiatica | reverse complement strand
ATAGCATATCAGACCAACATGCCCATATACAGAGAGCTAATTACATGGCAGATGAGTCTAATATGTTCATATACAGTGAAATAGCTACATAGCAAAGTAGTGCAACATTTCCATATACAAAGTTCTAGCTGCATGGAATATGAGTCCAACATATCCATGTACAGAGAGATAGCAACATGGCAGAGTAGTGCAACATTTCCATACACAAAGTTCTAACTATATGGCAGATGACTCCAACATGTCTATATACTGAGACCTAGCTACATGGTAGAGTAATACTACATGTCCATATAAAGAGAGCTAGTTACAAGGCAGATGAGTCCAACATGTCCATATACTGAGAGGTAGCAACATGGAACATCAGTCCAACATGTGTATATATAGAGGGCTAGCAACAAGGCTAATTACTCCAACATGTTCATTCAGAGAGAGTTGGGTACATGGCTGATGAGTCCAACATGTCCATACATAAACAGCTACCTAAATGGCAGATCAGTCCAACATTTCCATGCACAGAGAGCTAGATACATGGTAGACGAGTCCAAAATATCGCTTATACAGAGAGCTAACTACATGCAGAGGAGTGCAACATTCCCATATACAGGGTTCTAACAACATGGCAGATGAGTCCAACGTGTCCATATACTGGGTGCAAGCTACATGACAGAGTAGTCCAACATGTCCCTATACAGAGTACTAGCTACATGGCAGATGAGTCCAGCATGTATGTACACTGAGAATTAGCTACATGACATATGAGTCCAACATGTGTATATAGAGAGGATTAGCTACAAGGCAGAAAAGTCCAACATTTTCATACAGAGGAGGTGAATACTTAGCTGATGAGTCCAACATGTCTATATTCTGAAAGCTAGCTGCATGTCAGACAATTCCTATATGTCATATACAGACAGCCACATACATGGCAGACCATTCCTACATATCCATGCACAGAGATAGCTACATGACAGACAAGTCCAAAATGTCCAGATACAGTGAGCTAGCTTCATGGCAGAGTAGCGCAACTTTTCCATATACAGAGTTCTAGCTACATGGCAGATGAATCCAAAATGTACATATACTGAGAGTTAGCTACATGGCAGATGTGTCTAACATGTGTGTATAGAGAGGACTACCTACAAAGCAGATAAATCCAACATATTCATA
>NW_006409060.1:41451-42600 GCF_000296735.1 Chrysochloris asiatica | reverse complement strand
AGGACTAGCTATAAAGCAGATGAGTCCAACATGTTCATACAGAGAGATGAGACTACATGGCTGATGAGTACAACATGTCAATATACTGAGAGCTAGCTACATGGCAGATCAGTCCAACATATCCATCCACAGAGAGCTAGATTCGTGGAGTACGAGTCCAAAATGTCCAGAAGCAGAGAGATAGCTACATGACAGAGTAGTGCAACATTTCCATATACAGAGTTGTAGCTACATGGCAGATGAGTCCAACGTGTCCATATACTGGGTGCTAGCTACATGATAGAGTAGTCCTACATGTCCCTATACAGAGTACTAGCTACATGGCAGATCAGTCCAACATGTCTGTACATTGAGAATTACCTACACGACATATGAGTCCAACATGTTTATATATAGAGGACTAGCTACAAGGCAGATGAGTCCAACATGTTCATATAGAGAGAGGTGACTACATGGCTGATGAGTCCAACATGTCCATATACTGAGAGCTAGCTACATGTCAGGCAATTCCAGTATGTTCATACACAGAGATCAGATCATGGCCAATCAGTCCAACATATCCATGCACGGAGAGCTAGCTCCATGGCAGATGATGCCAAAATGTCCATATATAGAGAACTAGCTACATATCAGTTTACCACAACATGTCCAAATACAGAGTTTTAGCTACATGGCAGATTAGTCCAACATGTCCATATACTGAGAGTTATCAACATGGAAGTTGAGGCCAACAAGTGTATATATAGAGGACTAGCTACAAGGCAGAACAGTCCAACATTTCCATACAGGGAGAGGTGGCTACTTTCCCGATGAGTTCAACATGTCCATATACAGAGAACTATCTACATGGTAGACAAGTCCAATATGTTCATATATAGAGAGCTACCTACAGGGCAGATCAGTGCAACATATCCATGATCAGAGAGGTAGCTACATGGCAGATGACTCCAAAATGTCCATATACAGATCGCTAGCTACATGGCAGAGTACTACTACATGTTCCTATATAGTGAACTAACTACATGGCAGATGAGTCCAACATGTTCATATACTGAGAGTTAGCTACATGGCACATCATTCCAACATGTATATATATAGAGGGATAGGAACAAGGCAGATGAGTACAACATATTCATACAGAGAGAGCTG
>NW_006409060.1:38604-40195 GCF_000296735.1 Chrysochloris asiatica | reverse complement strand
AATGGCAGACAAGTCCAATATGTTTATATACAGAGAGCTAACTTCATGGCAGATCAGTCCAACATATCCATGCACAGAGAGCTAGCTACATGTCAGACGAGTCTAAAATGTCCATATATAGAAAGCTGGCTACTTGCAGAGTAGTGCAACATTTACATATACAGAGTTCTAAATTCATGGCAGATGGGTCAAACGTGTACGTATATTGAGAGCTGGCAACATGGCAGAATAGTCCAACATGTCCTTCTACAGAGGAATAGCTACATGGCAGATGAGTCCAACATGTGTATATAGAGAGGACTAGCTACAAGGCAGATGAGTGCAACATGTTCATACAGAGAGAGCTGGCTACATGGCTGAAGAGTCCAAAATGTCCATATACAGACAGATAGATACATGGCAGAAAAGACCAATATGTTCATAAATAGAAAGCTACCGACATGACAGATCTCTCCAACATACCCATGCACAGAGAGCTAGCTAAATGGAATGCGAGTCCAAAATGTCCATATACAGAGAGCGAGCTACAAGGCAGAGTAGTGCAACATTTTTATATACAGGGATCTATCTACATGGCAGATGAGCCCAACATGTCCATATACTGAGAGCTAGCAACATGGCAGAGTTGTTCAATATGTCCATATACAGAGTACTAGCTACATGGCAGAAGAGTCCAACATGTCCAGAAACTGACAGTTTGCTATTTGGCAGATGAGTCCAACATGTGTATATATAGGGGACTAGCTACAAGGCATATGAGTCCAACAGCTTCATAAAGAAAGAGCAGGCTACAAAGCAGATCAGCCCAACATATCCATGTACTGAGAGCTAGCTACATGGCAGACAATTCCAAAATGTCCATATACAGAGAGCTAGCTTAGTGGCAGAGTAGTGCAACATTTCCTTATACAGAGTTCTAGCTACATGGCAGATGAGTCCAACGTGTCCATATACTGGGTGCTAGCTACATGACAGAGTAGTCCAAAATGTCCCTATACAGAGTACTAGGTACATGGCTGATCAGTCCAACATGTCTGTATACTGATAATTAGCTACATGTCAGATGAGTCCAAAATGTGTAAAAATAGAGGAATAGATATAAGGCAGATGAGTCCAACATATTCATATAGAGAGAGCTACCTACATGGCTAATGAATCCAGCATGTCCATATACAGAGAGCTAGCTAAATGGCAGACAAGTCCAATATGTTCATATACAGAGATCTACCTTCATGGCAGATCAGTCCACCATATCCATGCCAGATGAGTCCAAAATGTCTGTATATAGAAAGTTAGTTAATTAGCAGAGTAGTGCAACATTTCCATATATCGAGTTCTTGCTAAATGGCAGATGTGTCCAACGTGTCCATATACTGAGGGCTAGCAACATGGCAGAGTAGTCCAACATATCCACATACAGAGTATTAGCTACATGGCAGAAGAGTACAACATGTCCATGTACTGAGAGTTAGCTATATGGCAGTTGAGTCCAACATGTTTATATATAGAGGACTAGCTACAAAAAGATGAGTCCAACATGTCCATACAGGAGTGCTGGCTACATGGCTGATGAGTCCAACATGTCCATATA
>NW_006409060.1:36619-37160 GCF_000296735.1 Chrysochloris asiatica | reverse complement strand
AGTAGTCCAATGTGTTCATATACAGAGAACTAGCTATATGGCACATGGGTCCAACATGTCCATATACTGAGAGCTAGCTACATAGCAGATGAAATCAACATATGCATATATAGAGGACTAACTACAAGGAAGATGAGTCCAACATGTTCATACAGAGAGAGCTGGCTATATGGCAGATGTGTCCAAAATATTTATATACAGAGATACAGAGCACTAAATACATGGCAGAGTAGTGCAACATTTCCATTACTGGGTTATAGATACATGGCAGATTAGTCCAACATGTCCATATAATTAGAGCAAGCTACATGGCTGAGTAATCCAACATTTCCATCTATAATCGACTAGCTGCATGGCAGATTAGTCAAATATGTACATATACAGGGTAATAGCTACATGGCAGATGAGTCCAACATGTGTATATATAAAGGAATAACTGCAGGGAAGATGAATCCAACATGTTCATACAGAGAGAGCTGTCTACATGGCAGATGAGACCAAAATGTCCATATACAGAGAGCTAGCTACATGGCAGAGTAGT
>NW_006409060.1:24444-25252 GCF_000296735.1 Chrysochloris asiatica | reverse complement strand
CTACATGGCAGATAAATACAACATGTCCATATACTGAGAGCTAGCTACTTCGCAGAATAGTCAAACATGTCAATATACAGTGTTCTAACTACATGGTAGATAAGTACAACATGTTCATACACAGAGTGCTGTCTACATGACAGATGAGTCAAACATATTCATATACTTATACATATTCATATACTCTGAGTTAGCTATATGGCAGATCAATCCAAAATATCCATGTAGAGAGGATATTTGGCAGACGAGTCTAATATGACCATATACAGAGAGATAGCTTCATGGCAGAGTAGTGCAACATTTCCATATACAGAGTTCTAGCTACATGGCAGAAGAGTCCAACATGTGTATATATAGAGGACTAGCTACAAGGCAGGTGAGTCCAACATTCTCATAAACAGAAAAGTCTCCATGGCTGATGATTCCAACATGTCCATATAATGTAAGCTAGCTATATGGCAGACAAGTCCAATATGATCATATACAGAGAGCTACCTACATGGCAGATCAATCCAACATATCCAAGCACAGAGATTGAGCTACATGGCTGACGATTACAAAATGTCCATATACGGAGAGCTAGCTACATTGCAGAGCAGTGCAACATTTCCATATTCAGAATTCTAGCTACATGGCAGATGACACCAATGTTACATATACTGAGAGCTAGCAACATGGCAGAGGAGTCCAACATGTCCATATACAGAGTAATAGCTACATGGCAGATGAGTTCAACATGTGTATTTATAGAGGACTAGCTACAAGGCAGGTGAGTCTAACATTCACATACACAGAGAACAGGCTACAT
>NW_006409060.1:21144-22989 GCF_000296735.1 Chrysochloris asiatica | reverse complement strand
AGAGAGATCGCTACATGGCAGAGTAGTCCAACATGTCCATATACAGAGTACTAGCTACATGACAGATGGGGACAACATGTGTATATATAGAGGATTTGCTACAAAGGAGGTGAGTCCAACATATTCATACGGAGAGAGCTGGCTACATGGCTGATGAGCCCAACATGTCCATATACAGAGATATAACTTCATGGCAGACAAGTCCAATATGTTCATGTATAGAGAGCTAACTACATGGCAGATCTGTTCAACATATCCATGCACAGAGAGCTAGCTACATGGAAGACGAGTCCAAATTGTCCATATACAGAGAACTAGTTACATGTTAGAGTACAGCAACATCTCCATTTACAGAGTACTATCTATGTGACAGATGATTCCAACATGCCTATATATTGAGGATTAGCTACAAAGCATATGAGTCCAACATATTCATACAGAAGGAGCTGGCTACATGGCTGATGCGTCCAACATGCCCTTATAGAGATATAGCGACTTGGTAGACAATTCAATATGTCCATATACAGAGAGCTAGCTACATGGCAGTGTAGTGGAACATTTCCATTTACAGAGTAGTAGCTACATGGCAGATGAATCCAATGTGTCCTTATACTGAGATCTAGCTACATGGCAGAGTAGTTCAACATGTCCATATACAGAGTATTAGCTACATGGCAGATGAGTGCAACATGTTCACATACTGAGATTTAGCTACAGGGCAGATGATTCCAAAATGTCAATATACAGAGTTCTTGCTAAATGGCAGAGGACTCCAACGTTCCCATATACTCAACGTTAGTTACATGGAAGAGTAGTCCAAATTGTCCATATACAGAGTTCTAAATACATGGCAGATGAGTTCAACATGTCCATGTACTGAGATCTAGCTAAATCGTAGAGTAGTCCAACATGTCCATATACAGAGTACTAGCTAAATGGCAATTGAGTCCAACATGTCCATAAACTGAGAGTTAGTTACATGGCAGATGAGTCTAACATATATATAAATAAGACAATCTACAAGGCAGATGCGTACCACATGTTCATACACAGAGAGCTAGCTACATGGCAGACAAGTCCAATATGTTCATATACAGAGAACTACCTATATGGCAGATCAGTCCAACATATCCATGCACAGAGAGCTGGCTGTCAGAAGTCAGCTCCGACACTCTTATATGGGGGTCCTAGAGGGAGGTATGACGTCAGCAAAGAATGAAGCTCACAGGGTCGATGGGGCTTGTTAAATGGTGAATCTTCTCGTCTCACACTTTATTACACCTCTCACTGTTTACATTATATTTTTCCTCTTTTTTCTTTCACATTTTATTTCTCCTCTTTCCTCTACATTTTATTTCGCCTCATGCCTATTTCATATTCTTTTCAAAGTAGTGGTCTAAATCATACATATTAATCATTTCAATATAGAGCATCAAGAATATAAAAAATTTCTTTGGACCCCTTTTCATAGTTAGACAATATCTGATTTCTGTAAGCAAACCTCATTGCTCTAAAAATGTCACATTAACCTTAAAACACAATTCTAAATCTTAATTCCTATTTCTGCCTTCACCTATTATTTTTATAGATTCATTAATCACAACATGTACCTAGACATTATTTGCTATGTTAACTGACAACACAAATTTTTCTCATGATTGATTAAACAAGAAATACAAGAAGCATAAAAAAGTTTTGTAGCCAAGAAGAAACAGAAAAACTTCCTTATACCAAAAACTTCTCTATACAAAACATCTAGTTAAATTTCTGCTTATGATCTAATAATGTTCCCTTAGCCCTCAATTACATTTTTGCTAATTTTCTAAAGGTCTTAATGCCCCTGAC